>NC_069509.1:90186318-90486318 GCF_027579735.1 Bombina bombina | reverse complement strand
ATTATATTAGGCTTAATATAGTTAATATAGTTATTATATTATAAATATATTAACTATATTAAACCTATCTAACTCTAACACCCCTAACTTAATTATTATTAAAATAAATCTAAATAATATTAAATAATAAAAATAATATTAATAATATATTTACAAATTGTTCCGATCAGCCAATAGAATGCGAGCGCAATCTGATTGGCTGATTGGATCAGCCAATCGGAATGAACTTGAATCTGATTGGCTGATTGAATCAGCCAATCAGATTTTCTTACCTTAATTCCGATTGGCTGATAGAATCCTATCAGCCAATCGGAATTTGAGGGACGCCATCTTGGATGACGTCATTTAAAGGATACTTAATTCGTCGTTCAGTCGTCGGGCCAGCTGGATGTTCCGCGTAGGAGGTCGGAAGAAGCCGGAAGAAAGAAGATTGAAGATGCCGCTTGGAGGAAGACTTCGCCCCGATGGAGGACCTCTTCTTTGCCGCTTGGATGAAGACCTCGCCGGGATGGAAGACCTCTTCTTTGCCGCTTGGATGAAGACATCGCCGGGATGGAAGACCTCTTCTTTGCCGCTTGGATGAACACATTGCCGGGATGGAGGACCACATCTGGATGAAGAGTTCGGCCCGGCTGGGTGAAGACGACTCAAGGTAGGGAGATCTTCTGGGGGTTAGTGTTAGGTTTTTCCTATGGGGAAACACTTCCTACGTCTGCACCTAACACTCTAACATGTACCCCGAGTCTAAACACCCCTAACCTTACACTTATTAACCCCTAATCTGCCGCCCCCGCTATCGCTGACCCCTGCATATTTTTTTAACCCCTAATCTGCCGCTCCGTAAACCGCCGCAACCTACGTTATCCCTATGTACCCCTAATCTGCTGCCCTAACATCGCCGACCCCTATATTATATTTATTAACCCCTAATCTGCCCCCCTCAACGTCGCCGACACCTGCCTACACTTATTAACCCCTAATCTGCCGAGCGGACCTGAGCGCTACTATAATAAAGTTATTAACCCCTAATCCGCCTCACTAACCCTATCATAAATAGTATTAACCCCTAATCTGCCCTCCCTAACATCGCCAACACCTACCTTCAATTATTAACCCCTAATCTGCCGAGCGGAGCTCACCGCTATTCTAATAAATTGATTAACCCCTAAAGCTAAGTCTAACCCTAACACTAACACCCCCCTAACTTAAATATAATTTAAATCTAACAAAATAAATTAACTCTTATTAAATAAATGATTCCTATTTAAAGCTAAATACTTACCTGTAAAATAAATCCTAATATAGCTACAATATAAATTATAATTATATTATAGCTATTTTAGGATTTATATTTATTTTACAGGCAACTTGGTATTTATTTTAACTAGGTACAATAGCTATTAAATAGTTAAGAACTATTTAATAGTTACCTAGTTAAAATAATGACAAATTTACCTGTAAAATAAATCCTAACCTAAGATATAATTAAACCTAACACTACCCTATCAATAAAATAATTAAATAAACTACCTACAATTACCTACAATTAACCTAACACTACACTATCAATAAATTAATTAAACACAATTCCTACAAATAAATACAATTAAATAAACTAGCTAAAGTACAAAAAATAAAAAAGAACTAAGTTACAAAAAATAAAAAAATATTTACAAACATAAGAAAAATATTACAACAATTTTAAACTAATTACACCTACTCTAAGCCCCCTAATAAAATAACAAAGCCCCCCAAAATAAAAAATTCCCTACCCTATTCTAAATTAAAAAAGTTACAAGCTCTTTTACCTTACCAGCCCTGAACAGGGCCCTTTGCGGGGCATGCCCCAAGAATTTCAGCTCTTTTGCCTGTAAAAGAATAAATACAATACCCCCCCCCCCAACATTACAACCCACCACCCACATACCCCTAATCTAACCCAAACCCCCCTTAAATAAACCTAACACTAAGCCCCTGAAGATCTTCCTACCTTGTCTTCACCATCCAGGTATCACCGATCCGTCCTGGCTCCAACATCTTCATCCAACCCAAGCGGGGGTTGGCGATCCATCATCCGGTGCTGAAGAGGTCCAGAAGAGGCTCCAAAGTCTTCCTCCTATCCGGCAAGAAGAGGACATCCGGACCGGCAAACATCTTCTCCAAGCGGCATCTTCGATCTTCTTCCATCCGGTGCGGAGCGGGTCCATCTTGAAGCAGGCGACGCGGATCCATCCTCTTCTTCCGTTGTCTCCCGACTAATGACGGTTCCTTTAATTGGCTGATCGGAACAGCCAATAGAATGCGAGCTCAATCTGATTGGCTGATTGGATCAGCCAATCGGATTGAACTTGATTCTGATTGGCTGATTCCATCAGCCAATCAGAAAATTCCTACCTTAATTCCGATTGGCTGATAGAATCCTATCAGCCAATCAGAATTCGAGGGACGCCATCTTGGATGACGTCCCTTAAAGGAACCGTCATTCGTCGGGAGACGCCGAAAGAAGAGGATGGATCCGCGTCGGCTGCTTCAAGATGGACCCGCTCCGCACCGGATGGAAGAAGATTGAAGATGCCGCTTGGATGAAGATGTTTGCCGGTCCGGATGTCCTCTTCTTGCCGGATAGGAGGAAGACTTTGGAGCCTCTTCTGGACCTCTTCAGCACCGGATGATGGATCGCCAACCCCCGCTTGGGTTGGATGAAGATGTTGGAGCCAGGACGGATCGGTGATACCTGGATGGTGAAGACAAGGAAGGAAGATCTTCAGGGGCTTAGTGTTAGGTTTATTTAAGGGGGGTTTGGGTTAGATTAGGGGTATGTGGGTGGTGGGTTGTAATGTTGGGGGGGGTATTGTATGTTTTTTTTTACAGGCAAAAGAGCTGATTTTCTTGGGGCATGCCCCGCAAAGGGCCCTGTTCAGGGCTGGTAAGGTAAAAGAGCTTGTAACTTTTTTAATTTAGAATAGGGTAGGGAATTTTTTATTTTGGGGGGCTTTGTTATTTTATTAGGGGGCTTAGAGTAGGTGTAATTAGTTTAAAATTATTGTAATATTTTTCTTATGTTTGTAAATATTTTTTTATTTTTTGTAACTTAGTTCTTTTTTATTTTTTGTACTTTAGCTAGTTTATTTAATTGTATTTATTTGTAGGAATTGTGTTTAATTAATTTATTGATAGTGTAGTGTTAGGTTAATTGTAGGTAATTGTAGGTAGTTTATTTAATTATTTTATTGATAGGGTAGTGTTAGGTTTAATTATATCTTAGGTTAGGATTTATTTTACAGGTAAATTTGTTATTATTTTAACTAGGTAACTATTAAATAGTTCTTAACTATTTAATAGCTATTGTACCTAGTTAAAATAAATACCAAGTTGCCTGTAAAATAAATATAAATCCTAAAATAGCTATAATATAATTATAATTTATATTGTAGCTATATTAGGATTTATTTTACAGGTAAGTATTTAGCTTTAAATAGGAATCATTTATTTAATAAGAGTTAATTAATTTCGTTAGATGTAAATTATATTTAAGTTAGGGGGGTGTTAGTGTTAGGGTTAGACTTAGCTTTAGGGGTTAATCAATTTATTAGAATAGCGGTGAGCTCCGCTCGGCAGATTAGGGGTTAATAATTGAAGGTAGGTGTCGGCGATGTTAGGGAGGGCAGATTAGTGGGTTAATACTATTTATTATAGGGTTAGTGAGGCGGGTTAGGGGTTAATAACTTTATTATAGTAGCGGTGCGGTCCGCTCGGCAGATTAGGGGTTAATAAGTGTAGGCAGGTGTCGGCGACGTTGAGGGGGGCAGATTAGGGGTTAATAAATATAATATAGGGGTCGGCGGTGTTAGGGGTAGCAGATTAGGGGTACATAGGGATAACGTAGGTGGCGGCGCTTTGCGGTCGGAAGATTAGGGGTTAATTATTTTAAGTAGCTGGCGGCGACGTTGTGGGGGGCAGGTTAGGGGTTAATAAATGTAATACAGGGGTCGGCGGGGTTAGGGGCAGCAGATTAGGGGTAGCAGATTAGGGGTACATAAGTATAACATAGGTGGCGGTCGGCAGATTAGGGGTTAAAAATTTTAATCGAGTGGCGGCGATGTGGGGGGAGCTCGGTTTAGGGGTACATAGGTAGTTTATGGGTGTTAGTGTACTTTAGGGTACAGTAGTTAAGAGCTTTATGAACCGGCGTTAGCCAGAAAGCTCTTAACTCCTGCTATTTTCAGGCGGCTGGAGTTTTGTCCTTAGAACTCTAACGCTCACTTCAGAAACGACTCTAAATACCGGCGTTAGAAAGATCCCATTGAAAACATAGGATACGCAAATGGCGTAGGGGGATCTGCGGTATGGAAAAGTCGCGGCTGTAAAGTGAGCGTTAGACCCTTTAATCACTGACTCCAAATACCAGCGGGCGGCCAAAACCAGCGTTAGGAGCCTCTAACGCTGGTTTTGACGGCTACCGCCGAACTCCAAATCTAGGCCCAAGTTACCTGTAAAATAAATATAAACCCTAAAATAGCTGCAATGTAATTATTAATTATATTGTAGCTATCTTAGGGTTTATTTTATAGGTAAGTATTTAGATTTAAATAGGAATAATTTAGTTAATATTATTAATATTATTTAGATTTATTTTAATAATAATTAAGTTAGGGGTGTTAGAGTAATATAGGGTTAATATAGTTAATATATATATAATATAATAACTATATTAACCCTAATATAATTAGGGTTAATATAGTTGATATATATAATAACTATATTAACTATATTAACCCTAATATAATTAGGGTTAATATAGTTAATATAGGTGGCGGCGGTGTAGGGGGATTAGATTAGGGGTTGATACATTTATTATAGGTGGCGGCGGTGTAGGGGGATTTAGATTAGAGGCAAAAGAGCTGATTACTTTGTGACAATGCCCCGCAAAAAGTCCTTTTAAGGGCTGGTAAAAGAGCTGGTTACTTTGGGGCAATGGCCCGCAAAAAGCCCTTTTAAGGGCTGGCAATAGAGCTGTTTACTTTGGGGCAATGCCACGCAAAAAGCCCTTTTCAGGGCTATTTGTAGGGTTAGATTTAGGTTTAGTGGTAGGGATATTTTAGTATTTTAGGGGTTAATTAATTTAATATAGCTGGCGGCGGTGTAGGGGGATTAAATTAGGGGTTAATAATTTGAATATAGCTGGCGGCGGGGTAGGGGGATTAAATTAGGGGTTAATCATTTTAATATAGCTGGCGGTGGGGTAGGGGGATTAGATTAGGAGTTAATAATTTTAATATACCTGGCGGCGGGGTAGGAGCTCACATTAGGGGTAGGTAATGTAGGTGGCAGCGGTGTAAGGAGATCACATTAGGGGTTAGGTAATGTAGGTGGCGGCAGAGTAAGGGGCTCACATTAGGGGGTAGTTAATATAGGTGGCGGCGGTGTAAGGGGCTCACATTAGGGGGTAGGTAATGTAGGTGGCGGCGGAGTAAGGGGCTCACATTAGGGGGTAGTTAATGTAGGTGGCGGCGGGGTCCAGGAGCGGCGGTTTAGGAGTTAAATACTTTATTAGGGATTGCGGCGGGGGATCGCGGTTGACAGGTAGATAGACATTGCGCATGCATTAGGTGTTAGGTTTTATTTTGCAGTTCACGGTTGACAGGTAGATAGACATTGTGCATGCGATAGGTGTTAGGTTTTATTTTGCAGGTAGTTTAGGGAGTTACGGGGCTCCAATACACAGCGTAAGGCTTACTACACCTGCAATTTGTGGCGAGGTTAAAATGGAGTAAGATTTCTCCATTTTCGCCACGTAAGTCCTTACGCTGTATATTGGATACCAAACTGCGCTGGTTTGGTATACCTGTCTATGGGCCAAAAAACTACGGCCGAAGGCAGAAATATACGAGCATAACTTCTATGTTACGCCATATATGTGATACCAAACCAGCGCAAATTTTGGCGTCGCCGGCTTTTTTGGGCGACGATTTATATCGGATCGGGCCCATGATGTTTTAACTTCAGCTTTTTGAACTCTTGGGTTAGTGCTTGTGCACAAACTTTTTACTTTCAATTTGTAATACGTGCTCTACACGACACGTGCAAAAAGCTTAGTAGGTCATACATCAAATAGGATTGAAAACACTGCAATAATTTAAGTATCATACTCTAATTTATGGTGCAATCCCAAACTGGAAATCTAATCTAAATCTTTTTTCATGTCACTTAACACTTTATACAGAAATATGTAGGAATAGAATAGCTACACATACGCCTAGATTTAGAGTTCTGCGTTAGCCGTCCAAACCAGCGTTAAGGGGTCCTAACGCTGGTTTTGGCCGCCCGCTGGTATTTTGAGTCAGTCAGGAAAGGGTCTAACGCTCACTTTCCAGCCGCGACTTTTCCATACCGCAGATCCCCTTACGTCAATTGCGTATCCTATCTTTTCAATGGGATCTTTCTAACGCTGGTATTTAGAGTCTTGGCTGAAGTGAGCGTTAGAACTCTAACGACAAGACTCCAGCCGCAGAAAAAAGTCAGGAGTTAAGAGCTTTATGGGCTAACGCTGGTTCATAAAGCTCTTAACTACTGTGCTCTAAAGTACACTTACACCCATAAACTACCTATGTACCCCTAAACCAAGGTCCCCCCACATCGCCGCCACTCTAATAACATTTTTTAACCCTTAATCTGCCGACCGCACACCGCCGCGACCTACATTATCCCTATGTACCCCTAATCTGCTGCCCCTAACATCGCCGACACCTACATAATATTTATTAACCCCTAATCTGCCCCCCCAACGTCGCTGCTACCTAACTACACTTATTAACCCCTAATCTGCCGACCGGACCTCGCCGCCACTATAATAAATGTATTAACCCCTAAACCGCCTCACTCCCGCCCTAATCTGCCCTCCCTAACATCGCCGACACCTAACTTCAAGTATTAACCCCTAATCTGCCGATCGGACCTTGCCGCTACTCTAATAAATGTATTAACCCCTAAAGCTAAGTCTAACCCTAACACTAACACCCCCCTAAATTAAATTTAATTTAAATCTAACGAAATAAAATAAATCTTATTAAATAAATTAATCCTATTTAAAGCTAAATACTTACCTGTAAAATAAACCCTAATATAGCTACAATATAAAGAATAATTATATTGTAGCTATTTTAGCATTTATATTTATTTTACAGGCAACTTTGTATTTATTTTAACTAGGTACAATAGCTATTAAATAGTTAATAACTATTTAATAGCTACCTAGTTAAAATAAGTACAAAATTACCTGTAAAATAAATCCTAACCTAAGTTACAATTAAACCTAACACTACACTATCAATAAATTAATTAACTAAACTATCTACAATTATCTACAATTAAATCAACTAAATTACAAAAACAAACAAACACTAAATTACAAAAAATAAAAAAAGATTACAAGAATTTTAAACTAATTTATTTTATTTTAGAATAGGGTAAGGCATTTTTTTATTTTGGGGGGCTTTGTTATTTTTTTAGGGGGCTTAGAGTAGGTGTAATTAGTTTAAAATTCTTGTAATTTTTTTATTTTTTGTAATTTAGTGTTTGTTTGTTTTTGTAATTTAGTTTAGTTGATTTAATTGTAGATAATTGTAGATAGTTTAGTTAATTAATTTATTGATAGTGTAGTGTTAGGTTTAATTGTAACTTAGGTTAGGATTTATTTTACAGGTAATTTTGTACTTATTTTAACTAGGTAGCTATTAAATAGTTATTATCTATTTAATAGCTATTGTACCTAGTTAAAATAAATACAAAGTTGCCTGTAAAATAAATATAAATGCTAAAATAGCTACAATATAATTATTCATTATATTGTAGCTATATTAGGGTTTATTTTACAGGTAAGTATTTAGCTTTAAATAGGATTCATTTATTTAATAAGATTTATTTTATTTCGTTAGATTTAAATTAAATTTAACTTAGGGGGGTGTTAGTGTTAGGGTTAGACTTAGCTTTAGGGGTTAATGCATTTATTAGAGAAGCGGCGAGGTCCGGTCAGCAGATTAGGGGTTAATACTTGAAGTTAGGTGTTGGCGATGTTAGGGAGGGCAGATTAGGGGTTAATACTATTTATTATAGGGTTTTTGAGGTGGAAGTGAGGCGGTGTAGGGGTTAATACATTTATTATAGTGGCGACGAGGTCCGGTTGGCAGATTAGGGGTTAATAAGTGTAGTTAGGTAGCGGCGACGTTGGGGGGGGGGCAGATTAGGGGTTAATAAATATAATATAGGGGTCGGCGATGTTAGAGGCAGCAGATTAGGGGTACATAGCTATAATGTAAGTTGCGGCGGTGTACGGAACGGCAGATTAGGGGTTAATAATAAAATGCAGGGGTCAGCGATAGCAGGGGCGGCAGATTAGGGGTTAATAAGTGTAAGGTTAGGGGTGTTTAGACTCGGGGTACATGTTAGGGTGTTAGGTGCAGACTTAGGAAGTGTTTCCCCATAGGAAACAATGGGGCTGCGTTAGGAGCTGAACGCTGCTTTTTTGCAGGTGTTAGGTTTTTTTTCAGCTAAAACTGCCCTATTGTTTCCTATGGGGATATCGTGCACAAGCACGTTTTTGAAGCTGGCCGCGTCCGTAAGCAACGCTGGTATTTAGAGTTGAAGTGGCAGTAAATTATGCTCTACGCTCCCTTTTTGGAGCCTAACGCAGCCCTTCAGAGAACTCTAAATACCAGCGTTGTTTAAAGGTGCGGGGGGAAAAAAACATGCGTAGCTAACGCACCCCTTCTAATGCAAAACTCTAAATCTAGGTGATAGTTTGCATTACCCTTCAGAAAGTATTATTATTGTTATTTTATTTGTAAAGAACTGTCAAAATCTGTAGCGCTGGTACGCAATGACACTGATTTATTGTAATAAAAATACAGATACATAAAGCAAACTAAATAAATTAATACAAAAGACCTGCTGGTGAAAGGCTAAGGAGGGAATAGGGGTAGACAATATTACTGCTATTGAAGGGCGAATGTTTTGCAACATTCGAAAAATGAAACTAATTTTAACACATTCATTTGTTTCGAATTTCGAATGTTTGTACAACATTCTAACATTTGTTTAATAGTATTGCTAATGCTATCTTTAAATGTAATATTTAATTCAAATGTTTCTAATAATTAGATTTGAATTATGCAATATTTGAATTCAAAATATTTTAATTTATATATTTGTAATAGTATTTCTAATGCTTTCTTTAAATATATATTAAAATTATGCAATATTCAAATAGAAACATTTCAATTTATATAATATTTGTATCTATTATGTATCAATTTACTAAATTCCCTACCACATGAACTATTGAACTTCTGAGTAGTATTTGTTATATCGAATGCTACATTCAAAATTTTGAATGGGGATATTCAATATAATTATGAACATTCGAATTTGAAAGTGACATTCGAAAACTGTAAATGGCATTCGATTAAAGAATTTTTATGAATTTTCGTTCTTATCAACATTCGATTATGTAAATCGAGTTTCTTCAATAACATTCGTTCTAACATTCAAACTCAAATATAAACACATTCGCCCATATACTAGCAGATTCATTCTTATTTGTCAGCCCCTTGAGTACTAGCGATTAGGACATATCAATCCCAAATGATAAAAAGTTTAAAATGAGGGAAAAGAACGCTGGTAATAAGAAAATATATGAAAAACAGAATTTATGCTTACCTGATAAATTACTTTCTCCAACGGTGTGTCCGGTCCACGGCGTCATCCATTACTTGTGGGATATTCTCCTCCCCTACAGGGAAAGGCAAGGAGAGCACACAGCAAGAGCTGTCCATATAGCTCCCCCTCTGGCTCCGCCCCCCAGTCATTCGACCGACGGTTAGGAGAAAAAGGAGAAACTATAGGGTGCCGTGGTGACTGTAGTGTATAAAGAAAAAGAAAAATTTTTCAAACCTGATTAAAAAACCAGGGCGGGCCGTGGACCGGACACACCGTTGGAGAAAGTAATTTATCAGGTAAGCATAAATTCTGTTTTCTCCAACATTGGTGTGTCCGGTCCACGGCGTCATCCATTACTTGTGGGAACCAATACCAAAGCTTTAGGACACGGATGAAGGGAGGGAGCAAATCAGGTTACCTAAACAGAAGGCACCACGGCTTGCAAAACCTTTCTCCCAAAAACAGCCTCCGAAGAAGCAAAAATATCAAATTTGTAAAATTTGGCAAAAGTGTGCAGAGAAGACCAAGTCGCTGCCTTACATATCTGATTAACAGAAGCCTCGTTCTTGAAGGCCCATGTGGAAGCCACAGCCCTAGTGGAGTGAGCTGTGATTCGTTCAGGAGGCTGCCGTCCGGCAGTCTCATAAGCCAATCGGATAATGCTTTTCAGCCAGAAAGAAAGAGAGGTAGCAATAGCTTTTTGTCCTCTCCTCTTACCAGAGTAAACGGCAAACAAGGATGAGGTTTGTCTAAAATTCTTTGTTGCTTCTAAATAGAACTTTAAAGCACGGACTACATCTAAATTGTGTAACAAACGTTCCTTCTTTGAAACTGGATTCGGGCACAGAGAAGGAACAACTATTTCCTGGTTAATATTCTTGTTGGAAACAACTTTTGGAAGAAAACCAGGCTTGGTACGCAAAATAAACTTATCTGAATGGAACACCAGATAGGGTGGATCACACTGCAAAGCAGATAATTCAGAAACTCTTCTAGCAGAAGAAATAGCAGTCAAAAACAGAACTTTCCAAGATAGCTACTTGATATCTATGGAATGTAAGGGTTCAAACGGAACCCCCTGAAGAACTGAAAGAACTAAATTTAGACTCCAAGGAGGAGTCAAGGGTCTGTAAACAGGTTTGATTCTGACCAAAGCCTGTACAAAAGCTTGTACCTCTGGCACAGCTGCCAGTCGTTTGTATAACAAGACAGATTAAGCAGAAATCTGTCCTTTTAGAGAACTCGCTGACAAACCCTTATCCAAACCTTCTTGGAGAAAGGAGAGGATCTTAGGAATTTTAATCTTACTCCAGGAGAATCCCTTGGATTCACACCAACAGATATATCTTTTCCATATTTTATGGTAAATCTTTCTAGACACAGGTTTTCTGGCTTGGACCAGAGTATCTATCACTGAATCTGAAAACCCACGCTTGGATAAAATCAAACATTCAATTTCCAAGCAGTCAGCTGCAGAGAAATTAGATTTGGATGTTCGAATGGACCTTGTACTAGAAGATCCTGTCTCAAAGGTAGCTTCCATGGTGGAGCCGATGACATATTCACCAGGTCTGCATACCAAGTCCTGCGCGGCCACGCAGGAGCTATCAGAATCACTGAGGCCTTCTCCTGTTTGATCCTGGCTACAAGCCTGGGAAGGAGAGGGAACGTTGGAAACGCATAAGCTAGGTTGAACGACCAAGGCGCCACTAATGCATCCACTAGAGTGGCCTTGGGATCCCTGGATCTGGACCCGTAGCAAGGAACCTTGAAGTTCTGACGAGACGCCATCAGATCCATGTCTGGAATGCCCCATAATTGAGTCAACTGGGCAAACACCTCCGGGTGGAGTTCCCACTCCCCCGGATAGAAAATCTGATGACTCAGATAATCCGCCTCCCAGTTGTCTACTCCTGGGATGTGGATTGCAGATAGGTGGCAGGAGTGATCCTCCGCCCATTTGATGATCTTGGATACCTCTCTCATCGCCAAGGAACTCCTTGTTCCTCCCTGATGGTTGATGTAAGCTACAGTCGTCATGTTATCTGACTGTAATCTTATGTATCCGGCCTTCGCTAGATGAGGCCAAGCCCGGAGAGCATTGAATATCGCTCTCAGTTCCAGGATGTTGATCGGGAGAAGAGACTCTTCCCGAGACCATAAACCCTGAGTTTTCAGGGAATTCCAGACCGCGCCCCAGCCTGATAGACTGGCGTCGGTCGTGACAATGACCCACTTTGGTCTGCAGAAACTCATTCCCTGAGACAGGTGATCCTGTCTACTGGAGCATGCACAGTTGTAATGGTCTTAGATGAATTCGAGCAAAAGGAACTATGTCCATTGCTGCAACCATCAACCCTACTACTTCCATGCACTGAGCTATGGAAGGCTGCAGAATAGAGAGAAGAACTTGACAAGCGTTTAGAAGCTTTGACTTTCTGACTTCTGTCAGGAAGATCTTTATTTCAAAAGAATCTATTATTGTTCCCAAAAAGGGAACTCTTGTCGACGGAGACAGGGAACTCTTTTCTACGTTCACCTTCCACCCGTGAGATCTGAGAAAGGCTAGAACAATGTCTGTATGAGCCTTTGCCTTGGAAAGAGACGACGCTTGAATTAGAATGTCGTCCAGATAAGGTGCCACTGCAATGCCCCTTGGTCTTAGAACCGCTAGAAGGGACCCGAGCACCTTTGTGAAAATTCTGGGAGCAGTGGCTAGTCCGAATGGGAGAGCCACGAACTGATAATGTTTGTCCAGAAAGGCGAACCTTAGGAACTGATGATGATCTTTGTGGATAGGAATATGTAGATACGCATCCTTTAAATCCACGGTAGTCATATATTGACCCTCCTGGATTGTAGGTAAAATTGTTCGAATGGTTTCCATTTTGAACGATGGAACTCTGAGAAATTTGTTTAGAATTTTTAAATCCAGAATTGGTCTGAAAGTTCCCTCTTCTTTGGGAACTACAAACAGATTTGAGTAAAAACCCCTGACCTTGTTCCACAGTTGGAACTGGGTGTATCACTCCCATCTTTAACAGGTCTTTTACACAATGTAAGAATGCCTGTCTACTTATTTGGTTTGAAGATAAGTGAGAAATGTGGAACCTTCCCCTTGGGGGTAGTTCCTTGAATTCTAGAAGATAACCCTGAGAGACTATTTCTAGTGTCCAGGGATCCTGAACATCTCTTGCCCAAGCCTGAGCAAAGAGAGAGAGTCTGTCCCCTACTAGATCCGGTCCCGGATCGGGGGCTACCCCTTCATGCTGTCTTGGTAGCAGCAGCAGGCTTCTTGGCCTGTTTACCCTTATTCCAGCCTTGCATTGGTTTCCAAGCTGGTTTAGTCTGGGAAGCGTTACCCTCTTGTCTAGAGGCTGCCGAGTTAGAAGCCGGTCCGTTCCTGAAATTGCGAAAGGAACGAAAATTGGACTTATTCTTAGCCTTGAAAGGCCTATCCTGTGGGAGGGCATGGCCCTTTCCCCCAGTGATGTCTGAAATAATTTCTTTCAATTCTGGCCCAAAAAGGGTCTTACCTTTGAAAGGGATATTAAGCAATTTTGTCTTGGAAGATACATCCGCCGACCAAGACTTTAGCCAGAGCGCTCTGCGCGCCACAATTGCAAACCCTGAATTTTTCGCCGCTAATCTCGCCAACTGCAAAGCGGCGTCTAAAATAAAGGAATTAGCTAACTTAAGTGCGTGAATTCTGTCCATGACTTCCTCATACGGAGTCTCCCTACTGAGCGACTTTTCCAGTTCCTCGAACCAGAACCACGCCGCTGTAGTGACAGGAATAATGCACGAAATAGGTTGAAGGAGGTAACCTTGCTGTACAAAAATCTTTTTAAGCAAACCCTCCAATTTTTTATCCATAGGATCTTTGAAAGCACAATTGTCCTCAATGGGAATGGTTGTGCGTTTGGCTAGTGTAGAAACCGCCCCCTCGACCTTAGGGACTGTTTGCCATATGTCCTTCCTGGGGTCGACCATAGGGAACAATTTCTTAAATATAGGAGGAGTGACAAAAGGTATGCCTGGCTTCTCCCACTCCTTATTCACTATGTCCGCCACCCGTTTAGGTATCGGAAAGGCATCAGGGTGCACCGGGACCTCTAGGAACTTGTCCATCTTGCACAAGTTTTCTGGGATGACCAGATTGTCACAATCATCCAGAGTAGATAGCACCTCCTTAAGTAATGCGCGGAGATGCTCTGATGTAAATTTAAATGTCACAACATCAGGTTCTGCCTGCTGAGAAATTCTTCCTGTATCAGAAATTTCTCCATCTGAGAAACCCTCCCTCACTGCCACTTCAGACTGGTGTGAGGGTATGACAGAAAAATTATCATCAGCGCCCTCCTGCTCTACAGTGTTTAAAACAGAGCAATCGCGCTTTCTCTGAAATGCTGGCATTTTGGATAAAATATTAGCTATGGAGTTATCCATTACTGCCGTCAATTGTTGCATAGTAACAAGCATTGGCGCGCTAGAAGTACTAGGGGTCGCCTGCGCGGGCATAACTGGTATAGACACAGAAGGAGAAGATGTAGAACTATCTCTACTTCCTTCATCTGAGGAATCATCCTGGGCAACCTTACTATTTGTGACAATACTGTCCTTACTGTGTTTGGACGCTATGGCACAATTATCACATATATTTGAAGGGGGAACCACATTGGCTTCCATACATACAGAACATGATCTATCAGAAGGTACAGACATGTTAAACAGGCTTAAACTGGTTAATAAAGTACAAAAACCGTTTTAAAACAAAACCGTTACTGTCTCTTTAAATGTTAAACAGGGCACACTTTATTACTGAATATGTGAAAAACTATGAAGGAATTATCCAATCTTTACCAAATTTTCACCACAGTGTCTTAATGCATTCAAAGTATTGCACCCCAATTTTCAAGCTGTTAACCCTTAAAATGTGGAAACCGGAGCCGTTTGCAATTTTAACCCCACTACAGTCCCAGCCACAGCCTTTGTTGTGACTTCAACTATCCCAGGGGGGTATTTCAAGCCTTCTAGGAACTTTTTCAGTGGACACCAGACCCTCTCACATGCATCTGCATGCACTGTACTTAAAAGAAACTGTGCGAAAATGAGGCTCTGCCTAATACAGTGAAAGGCCCTTCCTGACTGGGAAGGTGTCTAAACTAGTGCCTGGCAATAAAAACGTTCCCTAAACAATAAAAGTGTGAAAATTAATTCAAACTTTCCAAATATAACTTAAATAAACAATCGATTTAGCCCTTAAGAGTGTCCACCAGTTAATAGCCCATAATAAGCCCTTTATTCTTTCTAAGTCTAAGAAAATGGCTTACCGATCCCCATGAGGGAAAAATGACAGCCTTCCAGCATTACACAGTCTTGTTAGAAAATGGCTAGTCATACCTTGAGCAGAAAAGTCTGCAAACTGTTCCCCCCAACTGAAGTTCTCTCATCTCAACAGTCCTGTGTGGGAACAGCAATCGATTTTAGTTACTGCTGCTAAAATCATACTCCTCTTTTAAACAGAACTCTTCATCTCTTTCTGTTTCAGAGTAAATAGTACATACCAGCACTATTTTAAAATAACAAACTCTTGATAGAAGAAATAAAAAACTACAACTAACACCACAAACTCCTCACCATCCCCGTGGAGATGCTACTTGTTCAGAGCGGCAAGGAGAATGACTGGGGGGCGGAGCCAGAGGGGGAGCTATATGGACAGCTCTTGCTGTGTGCTCTCCTTGCCTTTCCCTGTAGGGGAGGAGAATATCCCACAAGTAATGGATGACGCCGTGGACCGGACACACCAATGTTGGAGAAATATTTTTCATGGACACAAGCTATCACCTGTCAATCTAGGTTTATGATTGTCCTATAAAATGCAAATGACAGTAGTCCTATATGAAAAGACCCTTTAATTTAGTATTATTAGTAATTTGGTTATTTGCATTAATATAAGTTTAATTTGAATTGTCTGAACCCCTTTTTCTTCTTCTTCATTAGGGGGAGCTCTGGGGAACTATAGACATACGAGATGTGAGTATTAAGCACAGTGATATCTGACAGTTACTGATATGCTTGGTTTCTGCACATGACCCACCATATAACTGACATCTGTTTTTAAGTCACTTTACAGAAGTCAAGTTTAAGTTTAAAGGGACATTCTAATGTAAAAATGAAATGCTCTACTGCAGTTAAACATTTATATAAAAGGGTTTAATACAGTCAAAGGTGTGCTCCTGTGCCTTTCTATGTGAGGATTCAGCCTGCGAGAAAATTAGAAGCAAGCATATGTGTGTATGCTCCAGTCACTCATCTGAAGCAAAAAACAAGGGTTCCAGAAGTGCAACTTTGATTACTATTGAAGGAGATAAGCACAAAGTAAAATAATAGAATATGTTTACTTAAAAAGAAGCGCTAAAAAAATAGAACATTTTATTGCTTCTCTAAAATGTCCCTTTTATATCTTGTCCTGCCTATGTTGTAGCCGTATACTGGTGGTCCTCTGTAGTAGCCTATCAAGCGCCCAGGAAAATGCAGAAATAAGAATGTGTACCATATTTTGTGGTCCCAAACATTACTGATTACCACATCAACCTGCTAGCCTGGCCTCTGACTTTACTAAGCCTGCCTACCTGCATGCAACCATTGCTGATGCATAATTGTGCAATAAGTGGGAAGGAAATTAGAAAACAAATGCACTTGTCCCATCTTGAATGTCATCCCTGACCAGTTCTGTGTCTTTGTGCATGATGAGGTTATGCTACTGGGAGCCTGCGACTTCCTCCACTTAGACAAAGGACAGGAGTGATCTAGGTCTGACAGTGACTACTAAAGTGACCCTTGTTGCGCTGCCAGGGTCTGTTGGACCCCCTTTGTCCTATGGTTGAGCCGGCCCTGGTCCCATGAAAATGTGCAACTAATACTGTGCGCTTTGTGGACTTCAGGTGGGTGGGCAGACACGGTGACTAAAACTCAAAAAAATCCCCCTGGGTGGGAGAACAGCAGATAGAGGGTACAGTGCATCCTTACTTAAATCTGACCATATGCCACTGGGCATTTATCAGAAATGCATAATTATTTGTGTGTAATGTATATGTAAGGCTTGTAAAATATTGCTCTCTGCCCTGTGGTCTTATTTATGTTTAAATCTTTTTTTATTGAAAAAGCATTATTGACAAGTTATATCAAACATGGTACATACAATTGGATGCTGGTATAAATATGTGATAGCTATGGATTGACTTTGTTGTTGTGAATCTCAACTGCAGACAACGTAGTGCAAAGGAAGTGAAATTGAGTAGTTTTACTCCTGTTAACTGGTTACAGGAGAGAGATGAGCAAGAAAGTTCTAGCTGACTGTTAGATGACAATGAGCATATATTCAGCAGGAACCTACTTTACAAGTTAAAGTCCCAATCCTTGAAGATATAAAGCTGGTCTGTTCAACTGTGTGAGTATTTGAGGAGTGCTGAAATAGTACACTGCTGAGATAGGAGCGGAGTCAGCGTGAGAGATCGGAGAGGTGCTACCGCTGCAGAGAGCTGACAGGCACAGAGGGGTGTGTCGCGCCTGACCAATCGGCAGCAGGAATACGCTGACAGGCAGAGGCTTGTGAGGAGTTCACAGCGCAGCGTCTGAGCCGGACTCTGTTTGCGGTAGAGGGATTTCAGGATCTCCGGTTGATTTAGGGTGCGTGTGTGAGCACCGGATGATAAATGCTAAAGAAGGCTGTAGATCCGAGGTAGTTATAATGTAGCTTCACAGGAGGCGCCCCTGGTTGTTGCTCCACAAGTGAGTTGAAGTAAACAAAATGAGATAGCACTTGATGAAAGATAAGTCCTTAGGTTTTGTAATCAGGAGAGGACAAATAACTGAAAATTCTACGTTTAGTAGTTTAGTTGTAATCCAAATAGTAGGTGTAAATTCTTTAGTTGAGCCAGGAGGTTAGAACAAGCAGCTACTAGCAAGTTAGCACGCTGTACACTAACAAATTAATTGGCACCTGGAAGGGGGAGGTGTAGGTTTATATAAGCAGTGCTTAAAGGTGTACACATGCAGGTAAGAACATGACAGATCCCCCCCTCAAGGAAGCTGCACCGCAGCGGAGGGTCCGGGCTTGTCCGGATTATCACGGTGGAAACGAGCAACCAAACGAGAAGCATTGAGGTTGGTGGATGGTTCCCAAGAATCCTCGTCAGAGGAGTAGCCCTTCCACCTGACCAGATACTGCAATTGTCCACGATGCAGTCTGGAATTGAGAATAGAAGATATTTCATAGACGTCCTCTACGAGAACTACGGGAGGTTGAGGCTGATCCGAAGATTGTAATCTGGTCGGGACATAGGGTTTCACCAACGTCACATGAAAAGTGGGGTGAACCGGAATCTCCGGAGGAAGAGCCAATGTTACAGCGTTTTCGCTGATCACGTTAGTTATCTTGTAAGGACCGATGTACATTTGTGAGAATTTCCGCGAAGGTGTCTTCAATTTCAGATGTTTGGTCGAAAGCCAAACCATATCTCCAACTCGGTAGAGTGGTGGCTTGCTTCTTTTGGAGTCATAGTATCTTTTCTGGCTTTGCTGGGCCAAATGTATATTGGCTTTAAGAAATTCGAAGGTGTCTAATAAGGAATTTACTGTATCGTCAACATGAGGTGAGGCAGTGTTCAGATGAGGGAAGAGATGGAAGGTTGGATGGTAGCCATAGTTTGCATAAAAAGGAGAACACTTAGTAGATCCATTTAAGGAGTTATTGTAGGCAAATTCTGCCATAGGAATGTTGGTCTCCCATTCATCCTGTTGGTGGGAACAATAACAGCGAATGTACTGTTCGATCCACTGGTTTACACGCTCTGTCTGCCCATTGGTTTGTGGGTGGTATGCTGTACTATAACGATGGTTGATTTTCAGGACAGCGCATAGTTGTCTCCAGAACTTGGAAGTGAACTGAGAGCCCCTATCGGAAACTATGATGGATGGAAGGCCATGGAGGCGGACGATATGTTTCAGGAACAGGGATGCAGTTTCTGAGGCCGTAGGCAGCTTTTTGTAGGGAATGAAATGGGCCATCTTTGTCAACAGATCAACCACAACTAGAATAGTGTTAGACTGGTTTGATAAAGGTAATTCGACAATAAAGTCCATACCAACGGTATGCCAAGGTCTTTCTGGAATGGGCAGTGATTGGAGGTAGCCTGATGGTTTGGTCTTTTGTGATTTAGAAACAGTACATGCAAGGCATGACTTGATGTATTTGTCCACGGAATGTCTAAGGTTAGGCCACCAGAAGTTTCTACCTATGAGTTCGCTGGTTCTGTGGATACCTGGATGTCCCGATAGAGGGGTATCATGATGGTCACGAAGGACCTCTTCTCTGAGGTTGGGAGGTATGTATATTTTACCCTTTACATGAGAAATTCCTCTGGTGTCTGCTTGTTGTATGTCCTTGGAGATTGTTGTATCCTCTTGTTGTTGTGTACGTAGATTATGAATGAAGTCTTTAGTGAGACCGAGGAAATGTTGAGGTGGAAGGATAGCTTGTGGTTGTATCTCCTGGTCCTGCCGTATTAGATGCCTAGAGAGGGAATCGGCCTTACCATTCCGGGAGCCTGGCCGATAAGTTATGAGGAAGTTAAATCTAGTAAAGAACAAACTCCAACGAGCTTGTCTAGCAGAGAGAGTTTTGCTTGATTGAAGATATTCCAAGTTCTTGTGATCAGTAAAAATGAGTATAGGGTAAATCGTTCCTTCCAAGAGGTGTCTCCAGTGTTCAAGAGCTGACTTAATCACGAGTAGTTCCTTCTCTCCAACAGCATAATTTTGTTCGGCTGTATTCATTAGTCTGGAGAAGAACGCTACTGGATGGATAGGTTCTGATGGAGTTTTGCGCTGTGAGAGTATTGCACCAAGTGCGTACTCAGATGCATCAACTTCTAGGATGTACTGGAGATTCGCATCTGGGAATCGGAGGATAGGAGCAGTGGTGAAGCTTTGTTTGAGGAAGTTGAAGGCTTTTTCGGTTTCAGGTGTCCAAATAAAACGAGTTTGAGAACCTGTGAGTCTGCAGAGAGGTTTCGCAATCATTGAAAACCCTTTAATAAACTTGCGATAAAAATTTGCAAAGCCTAGGAAACGCTGAACCTGTTTCCTGTTGGTAGGGGTAGGCCATTTAAGAATGGTGTCGATTTTTCCATCTTCCATTTCAACTCCAGTAGAGGTGATTTTGTATCCCAGGAAGGTGATTTCCTCGGTGTGGAAAGAGCACTTCTCTAATTTAGCGTACAAGTGGTGTGTTCTTAATCGACCTAACACCCATCGGACATGTTTCTTATGGTCTTCCATATTGTTTGAATATATCAAGATGTCGTCTAAGTATATTACTAAGCAAACGTCCAGTAGATCTCTGAATATATCATTTATAAAATACTGGAAGGTAGCCGGGGCGTTGCATAGCCCAAACGGCATAACCAGGTATTCATAGAGTCCGTAGCGTGTCCGAAAAGCGGTGAGCCACTCGTCCCCTTCCCTGATCCTAACGAGGTTGTAAGCGCCTCTCAAATCCAACTTGGTGTAAATAGTTGCTTTGCTAAGGCGTTCCACTAATTCTGGGATCAGTGGAAGAGGGTACCTGTTCTTTTTGGTTCTTCTATTTAGCTCACGATAGTCTATTATGGGCCTCAATGAGTTATCCTTATTCTTAACGAAAAAGATCCCGGCACCTGCTGGGGAGGTAGATGGTCTGATGAACCCTTTCTGTAGGTTCTCATCTAAGTATGCCTTGAGATGAATTAATTCAGGTTGGGAGAGTGGATATATATGTCCGTAAGGTATGCTGGAACCAGGCAACAGCTCAATAGGACAGTCATATATACGATGGGGAGGAAGAGTCTCTGCTTGCTTTTTATCGAATACGTCAGAGAAATCTTGATATTCCTGTGGTAAAGTCGTCTGGGAGAGTTGTAGTACCTGTTGATGGGGATAGCAAGAAGTCTTGCAGTATGTTGAATCCAGTTCAACTTGTAATGACTGCCATGAGATTGTAGGTTGATGTTGTTGCAGCCAGGATAAACCCAATACTATGGGGTATAGAGGAGAAGGAAGAACATCGAAAGACAAGTACTCAACGTGCCCCTTACCTGTAGTAACCTTGAGTGGGATGGTGTGGTGTGTAACAGGCCCAGAACTAACATATGTACCATCAATTACACGAAGGGAGACAGGTTTTGCTTTGACACACAAGGGTATTTTATTTTTATTTACAAGGGAGAGATCGATGAAATTGGAGAATGCTCCTGAGTCAATGATTGCTTCCGCTCTGAACATCTGGAGGTCCCACTGTAGAGATAGAGACAAGGTACAGTAAGCGACATCAACCACTTTATTTGTCAAACAATGAGATATATGTTTCGACTTACTTCTTTTTTGACGTAGCAGTAGTGGACAATCCTTAACAGGATGATTTGGAGAAGCACAGTACATACAGAGATTCTTCTGTTGGCGGCGATGTCTTTCATCCAATGTTAATGGCCCCTTGGTAAAGCCAAGCTCCATGGGTACTGATGAATCCTTAGTGCTAGACAACCCAGGCGTATACCTATGAGGTGCATCGGATTGTTGTCTTTCTGACCTGCGTTCTCTGATTCTCCGGTCGATCTGGACAGACAAGGTCATAAGTCCCTCCAGGGTCCTAGGAAGATCCGTACGGGCAAGTTCGTCTTTTAGAGCATCGGACAACCCTAGCCGGTACTGATTGCGCAGGGCTACCTCACTCCATTCTGAATCCTTGATGTAAAGTTTGAATTCAGATAGATATTCCTCTACTGGGCGACGGCCCTGGCGTAATGAGCGCATTTTAAGCTCAGCTGTTAGTTGTTTCTGTGTGTCTTCATATAATAAACTCATTTGTGCGAAGAAATCAGATAAAGAAGTGAGGATAGGGTCATTATTTTCGAAGAGGTTGTCAGCCCATACCCTAGGTTCACTAGATAAGAAGGAGATGACGGTCATCACCTTCAGTCTCTCCGTGTGGTATGTCTTAGGCCTCATTTGAAATAAGAGGTAGCAGGCGTTTCTGAATTGTCTGAACATTTTCCTATCGCCAGTGAATCTCTCTGGTAAACATACCTGTGGTTCAGGGGTGTTGTCTCTAACGGCTGCCCTAAGGCTGTCATTCTGCAATTGCAGCTCTCTAAGTGCTTGTGACAATTGGTCTACCCTTTGGGAGAGATTGTAAACCACATTTGGGAGGTCTGCTGGATCCATGCTTATTATGGCCAATTAATATGTGATAGCTATGGATTGACTTTGTTGTTGTGAATCTCAACTGCAGACAACGTAGTGCAAAGGAAGTGAAATTGAGTAGTTTTACTCCTGTTAACTGGTTACAGGAGAGAGATGAGCAAGAAAGTTCTAGCTGACTGTTAGATGACAATGAGCATATATTCAGCAGGAACCTACTTTACAAGTTAAAGTCCCAATCCTTGAAGATATAAAGCTGGTCTGTTCAACTGTGTGAGTATTTGAGGAGTGCTGAAATAGTACACTGCTGAGATAGGAGCGGAGTCAGCGTGAGAGATCGGAGAGGTGCTACCGCTGCAGAGAGCTGACAGGCACAGAGGGGTGTGTCGCGCCTGACCAATCGGCAGCAGGAATACGCTGACAGGCAGAGGCTTGTGAGGAGTTCACAGCGCAGCGTCTGAGCCGGACTCTGTTTGCGGTAGAGGGATTTCAGGATCTCCGGTTGATTTAGGGTGCGTGTGTGAGCACCGGATGATAAATGCTAAAGAAGGCTGTAGATCCGAGGTAGTTATAATGTAGCTTCACAGGAGGCGCCCCTGGTTGTTGCTCCACAAGTGAGTTGAAGTAAACAAAATGAGATAGCACTTGATGAAAGATAAGTCCTTAGGTTTTGTAATCAGGAGAGGACAAATAACTGAAAATTCTACGTTTAGTAGTTTAGTTGTAATCCAAATAGTAGGTGTAAATTCTTTAGTTGAGCCAGGAGGTTAGAACAAGCAGCTACTAGCAAGTTAGCACGCTGTACACTAACAAATTAATTGGCACCTGGAAGGGGGAGGTGTAGGTTTATATAAGCAGTGCTTAAAGGTGTACACATGCAGGTAAGAACATGACAAAATAGTATCAAACTATCATTAATGTTGTTGAGTCTCTGTTGATAATATCTCAGTCCATAATCTTCATTTTTCCATTAGAGTCTCTACAAAAGTCTATTTCTTAGTTTGTTTAAAGTTTGTTTGACACATATTCATCTCCTAGTATCAACCATACATATTTTAATATTTTAGAGAATCTCCGTGGGAGAGAATAATTTTTGTTATAGTCAAAAACAAATAAAGGAATGGGGAAAACTGGGTAAACTGTAATATAAAAACAAATGAAATTGAAACTCGAACTAGATGTCAAGAACAGATTAGAGCACTGCAGTATCTACCTAAATTATCTTGGGAGCTCATTATTGTCTATCAAGTTGGGGGTGTTTTGTACTGAGTCTATCTATTGTGCGTCTCTACTTCCATTGTACTCTGGCCATTTCTCAAATTCCAATAAAACCATACTTCCTTATTTGTTTCTTTAATACCTAGTGTCCAAGCACGTACATTGTGTGAGTATGTCGGATCTTGTTCATAATTTCAGTTCATGTTGGGGTACCAACCTTCCAGTATTTCGCTATACATGTTCTTGTTCTTGTGCATGCAATTTTAACAAAAGTGTTTATTGTTCATGCAATAGTGTGATGGTGAGTTGTACTGATTCATCTAGTGAATGGCTAAGCAGAGAGGACAGAGACCTCCATGTTGTCTGAATGTCTCTACATACCCACCATATGTTTATATGTCCCCACTTCATTACATCCCCTATAACATAGTCTAGAGTTATTATGTGTCATGTGAGAGGTTCTCATGGGAGTCAAAAACCATCAAAACATTGTTTCTTTCATGTAATTGGCAAGAGTCCATGAGCTAGTGACGTATGGGATATGCAATCCTACCAGGAGGGGCAAAGTTTCCCAAACCTCAAAATGCCTATAAATACACCCCTCACCACACCCACAATTCAGTTTTTACAAACTTTGCCTCCTATGGAGGTGGTGAAGTAAGTTAGGTGCTAAGATTTCTACGTTGATATGTACTTCTCAGCATTTTGAAGCCCAATTCATCTCAGAGTACAGTGAATGTCAGAGGGATGTGAAGGGAGTATAACCTATTGAATGCAATGGTTTTCATCGTGGGGGAGATCTATTACATAGGTTCTCTGTTATCAGTCGTAGAGATTCATCTCCTACCTCCCTTATTCAGATCGACGATATACTCTCATATTCCATTACCTCTACTGATAACTGTTTCAGTACTGGTTTGGCTATCTGCTATATGTGGATGGGTGCCTTTCGGTAAGTATGTTTTCATCACTTAAGACACTCTCAGCTATAGTTTTGCACTTTATGCATTAATATAAAGTTCTAATTATATGTATTGTACTTATATTTGCCATGAGTCAGGTTTATGTATATTTCCTTTTGCAGACTATCAGTTTCATATTTTGGGAAAAAACATATTTAGGAAAATATTTTTCTTACCAGGGGTATAGTCTTTTCTTTCATGTAATTAGCAAGAGTCCATGAGCTAGTGACGTATGGGATATACATTCCTACCAGGAGGGGCAAAGTTTCCCAAACCTCAAAATGCCTATAAATACACCCCTCACCACACCCACAAATCAGTTATGAAAGAAGTATCTCGAATATGCGGATCTTGTCCGGATGGCCACTTGCCAACCGTGGACTCTTCCATTAAGACCAGACCTTCTATCGCAAGGTCCATTTTTCCATCAGGATCTCAAATCCTTAAATTTGAAGGTATGGAGATTGAACGCTTGATTCTCAGTCATAGAGGTTTCTCTGACTCTGTGATTAATACTATGTTACAGGCTCGTAAATCTGTATCTAGGAAGATATATTATCGAGTCTGGAAGATTTACATTTTTTGGTGTTTTTCTCATCATTTTTCTTGGCATTCTTTTAGAATTCCTAGAATTTTACAGTTTCTTCAGGATGGTTTAGATAAAGGTTTGTCTGCAAGTTCCTTTAAAGGACAAATCTCTGCTCTTTCTGTTCTTTTCCACAGAAAGATTGCTAGTCTTCCTGATATTCATTGTTTTGTATAAGCTTTGGTTCGTATAAAACCTGTTATTAAGTCAATTTCTCCTCCTTGGAGTTTGAATTTGGTTCTGGGAGCTCTTCAAGCTCCTCCGTTTGAACCTATGCATTCGCTGGACATTAAATTACTTTCTTGGAAAGTTTTGTTTCTTTTGGCCATCTCTTCTGCTAGAAGAGTTTCTGAATTATCTGCTCTTTCTTGTGAGTCTCCTTTTCTGATTTTTCATCAGGATAAGGCGGTGTTGCGAACTTCTTTTACATTTTTACCTAAGGTTGTGAATTCTAACAACATTAGTAGAGAAATTGTGGTTCCTTCATTGTGTCCTAATCCTAAGAATTCTAAGGAAAGATCGTTGCATTCTTTGGATGTAGTTAGAGCTTTGAAATATTATGTTGAAGCTACTAAAAATTTCCGAAAGACTTCTAGTCTATTTGTTATCTTTTCCGGTTCTAGGAAAGGTCAGAAGGCCTCTGCCATTTCTTTGGCGTCTTGGTTAAAGTCTTTGATTCATCATGCTTATGTCGAGTCGGGTAAAACTCTGCCTCAAAGGATTACAGCTCATTCTACTAGGTCAGTTTCCACTTCCTGGGCGTTTAGGAATGAAGCTTCGGTTGGTCAGATTTGCAAAGCAGCAACTTGGTCTTCTTTGCATACTTTTACTAAATTCTACCATTTTGATGTGTTTTCTTCTTCTGAAGCAGTTTTTGGTAGAAAAGTACTTCAGGCAGCTGTTTCAGTTTGATTCTTCTGCTTATAATTTCAGTTTTTTCATTATAATATTTAAACTTTGTTTTGGGTGTGGATTATTTTCAGCGGAATTGGCTGTCTTTATTTTATCCCTCCCTCTCTAGTGACTCTTGCGTGGAAGATCCACATCTTGGGTATTCATTATCCCATACGTCACTAGCTCATGGACTCTTGCTAATTACATGAAAGAAAACATAATTTATGTAAGAACTTACCTGATAAATTAATTTCTTTCATATTAGCAAGAGTCCATGAGGCCCACCCTTTTTTGTGGTGGTTATGATTTTTTTGTATAAAGCACAATTATTCCAATTCCTTATTTTTTTATGCTTTCGCACTTTTTTCTTATCACCCAACTTCTTGGCTATGCGTTAAACTGATTTGTGGGTGTGGTGAGGGGTGTATTTATAGGCATTTTGAGGTTTGGGAAACTTTGCCCCTCCTGGTAGGAATGTATACCCCATACGTCACTAGCTCATGGACTCTTGCTAATATGAAAGAAATTAATTTATCAGGTAAGTTCTTACATAAATTATGTTTTTTCAATTGACTGCTTTTTCATTAAATTTTGCGGGCAAAATTAGGCTCGCGAGGGTGAAAAATGCCAAAGTTTATTGCGTCTTTCTTGGTGCGAGAATTTTTTTTGCGGCGAAGGTACGTCCAATGATGCAAATTCGAATTCCTTGCACAAGGTTGCGTCTACAATGACATGAGTGTGTCATTTCCGGATGTTGTTAGTGCCAAAAAAAAATTCAGTTTGCGTTGTGCATCATACTTGGTGCCAAATAATTTCATTATTTAAAACCCCATTCCTATATGCCTCTTGCCTTTTTCTATGTCAAAGGGCTATGCTGTTTGCATTTTTTTCCCATTCCTGAAACTGCCATATAAGGAAATTGATAATTTTGCTTTATATGTTGTTTTTTCTCTTACATTTGCAAGATGTCTCAATCTGATCCTGTCTCAGAAACCACTGTTGGAACCCTGCTGCCTGATAACAGTTCTACCAAAGCTAAGTGCATCTGTTGTAAATTTGTGGAGATTATATCTCCAGCTGTGGTATGTAATAGTTGTCATGATAAGCTTTTACATGCAGAGAATGTGTCCATCAGTCACTTTTCTTGCGTGAGGGGGAATTTCAATAGGTAACATTTCACATTTGTCTAAGTTTATTTATCTTGTAAGATGTATCGAGTCCACGGATTCATCCACACTTATGGGATATTCTCCTTCCCTACAGGAAGTGGCAGAGAGAGCACCCACAGCAGAGCTGTCCATATAGCTCCTCCCTTAGCTCCACCCCCCAGTCATTCTCTCTGCCTGCTTAACTGCTAGGAAGGGCAAAGGGAGTGTGGTGAAAAAATGTTAGTTTTTATTTTCTCAAGCAAAAGTTTGTTATTTTAAATGGTACCGGTGTGTACTATTTACTCTCTGGCAAAAAAGGGATGAAGATTTCTGCAAGGAGGATGATGATCTTAGCATTTTGTAACTAAGATCCACTGCTGTTCTCACAAGGGCTGAAGAGTACAGGAAAACTTCAGTTGGGGGAACAGTTTGCAGGCTAAACTGCATTAAGGTATGTTCAGTCTATTTTTTTCTAGACAGACTATGTTATTTCTAGAAAAGGCTGGCAATATCCCCATGAGGGAAAGGTAAGCTGTATTCAGTAAAAGAGGAATCCAAGCTTGCATAAAGGGCTCATAGTTACTGGTGACACTAATAGGAAAAAACGTTTTGGTTTAATTACAAATAAAACGTTTTTTGAGGGACTTTAAGGGGTCTTTGTGGTTTGTTTAAAGGTTATTAACCCACATGGCTAGTTTAAGAAACACTCTGTGGTGTTTCTTTTAGGCCCCATAACATTGAGTGAGGTGGGAGGGGCCTATTTTCAGTTGCACAGTTTATTTACCTCAGAAGCATCCAGCTACTTCTCCAGATATTCCTGCTGTATTTGAGGGCTGTAAAGAGGTTTTTTCCCCCACAAATCGTTTCTAAAGGGCAGGTAGGCGCCACAGCAGAGCTGTGGCAAGGTGCTGAACGTTATTTTACCGGTTTTGAAGTTTTTTCAATCCGGTTTTTACATTAGGGGGTTAATTGTTTATTTGCATAGTGGTTCAAAGTTACTAAGGCTTTATTATGCTACTGTAAAAATTTCGTTTTGTTTACTGCTTTTTTACACTATTTTGCAGAGTTTGTGCAGCTTTTTTTCTCTTAAAGGCACAGTACCGTTTTTGTTTAAAGTGTTATTTTCTTTGATTAAAGTGTTTTCCAAGCTTGTTTGTTTCATTACTAGCCTGTTTAACATGTCTGACACCAAGGAAAATCCTTGTTCTATGTGTTTAGAAGCCATTGTGGAACCCCCTCTTAGAATGTGTCCCACTTGCACTAATATGTCTATAAATTATAAAGAGCATATTTTAGCACTTAAAAATATTGCAATAGATGATTCTCAGTTAGAAAGAAATGAGGGTTTAGCATCTAGCTCTCCCCAAGTGTCACAACCAGTAACGCCCGCACAAGTGACGCCAAGTACCTCTAATGCATCAAATTCATTTACTTTACAAGACATGGCCATAGTTATGAATAAAACCCTCACAGAGGTTTTCTCTAAACTGCCTGGTTTACAAAGAAAGCGTGACAGCTCTGGGTTAAGAACAAATGCTGAGCCGTCTGACGCTTTAGTAGCCGTATCCGATATACCCTCTCAATGTTCTGAAGTAGGGGTAAGGGATTTGTTATCTGAGGGAGAGATTTCTGATTCAGGAAAGACGCTCCCTCAGACAGATTCTGATATGACGGCCTTTAAATTTAAGCTTGGACACCTCCGCTTATTGCTCAAGGAGGTATTAGCTACTCTAGACGATTGTGACCCTATAGTGGTCCCAGAGAAATTGTGTAAAATGGACAGATACTTAGAGGTTCCTGTTTACACTGATGTTTTTCCAGTCCCTAAGAGGATTCTGACTATTGTTACTAAGGAGTGGGATAGACCAGGTATTCCGTTCGCTCCCCCTCCTGTTTTTAAGAAAATGTTTCCCATATCTGACACCATACAGGACTCGTGGCAGACTGTTCCTAAGGTGGAGGGAGCTATTTCTACTCTTGCTAAGCGTACAACTATACCTATCGAAGACAGTTGTGCTTTCAAAGATCCTATGGATAAAAAATTAGAGGGTCTCCTAAAGAAAAATTTTGTTCATCAAGGTTTTCTTCTCCAACATATTGCATGCATTGTTCCTGTAACTACTGCAGCTGCTTTTTGGTTTGAGGCTCTAGATGAGGCTCTCCAGGTGGAGACTCCATTAGAGGATATTATGGATAGAATTAAGGCCCTTAAGTTGGCTAATTCTTTCATTACAGATGCCGCTTTCCAAATGGCTAAATTAGCAGCAAAGAATTCAGGTTTTGCCATTTTAGCACGCAGGGCGTTATGGCTTAATTCCTGGTCTGCTGATGTGTCATCAAAATCTAAGTTGTTGAACATCCCTTTCAAAGGAAAGACCCTATTCGGGCCTACACTGAAAGAAATTATTTCAGACATCACTGGAGGGAAAGGCCCTCAGGATAAAACAAATAAAGATGAGGACCAAACAAAATAATTTTCGTTCCTTTCGGAACTTCAAAGGTCCCGCTTCAGCTTCCCCTGCAGCAAAGCAAGAGGGGAATTCTGTCCAATCCAAGTCAGTCTGGAGACCTAACCAGGCTTGGAACAAAGGTAAACAGGCCAAGAAGCCTGCTGCTGCCTCTAAGACAGCATGAAGGGGTAGCCCCCGATCCGGGACCGGATCTAGTAGGGGGCAGACTCTCTCTACTAGATAAATTTCTTTCTCTTGTGATGTATCGAGTCCACGGCCCGCCCTGTCTATTTAAGACAGGTAGTATATTTTTATTTAAAAAACAGTCACCACTGCACCCTATAGTTTCTCCTTTTTCTTCCTAGCCTTCGGTCGAATGACTGGGGGGTGGAGCTAAGGGAGGAGCTATATGGACAGCTCTGCTGTGGGTGCTCTCTCTGCCACTTCCTGTAGGGAAGGAGAATATCCCATAAGTATGGATGAATCCGTGGACTCGATACATCACAAGAGAAAGAAATTTATCAGGTAAGCATAAATTCTGTTTTTATAACCTGATATTGCAGAAAATTTGTTTAACGTATCATATGAGTTGGGAAGAGATATCAGTGGTTTAGTAAATGTAAGTAGGATGTCATCTGCGAATAGAGTTATTTTGTATTTGGTATCTTGTATTTGAACACCTGAAATGTCTGAGTTAGATCTAATATATGGGAATGATTTAGATTTGTATCCAGCAGATGATACCTGTGCAGTCAGAGAAGTGTATATTGCTTTGAGTGCTGTGACAAATAGGCCATCAAAATTCATATGGGATAGTGTCTGGAACATGTACTGCCAATTTACTTTGTCAAACACCTTCTCTGCATCTAGTGAGAGAAGCAGAGAAGGAGTTCAAGTCTCCCTTAAGTAGTGTATGGTATTTATCAATCGCCTAATGTTGTTAGGGGCCTCTCTGTCTTTTATAAAGCCCACCTAATCTGGGTGAACCAGATAGGGTAATATATTCTTAAGTCTATTGGCTAAAATTTTAATGAATATTTTTAAGTCCTGATTAATAAGTGAGATTGGGCTATAACTAGAGCATTCCTAGGATCCCTGCCTGGTTTGGGTATAACCACAATTTTGGCTCTGAGTAGATCAGGGGAAATAGGGTGTCCTTCCATGTTAAGTTTCAGAATTTGATCAGAAGGGGAATGAGGTTGATTTTAAATAATTTATAGTATTTGCCGGGAAAGCCATCTGGGCCTGCTGCCTTCCCAGGTTTAAGAGCTTTAACCGCTAGTATCACTTCTATTTTTAATATGGGGGCATTAAGGATTTTTTTTGTCTGTTACAGATAAAGGGGTCAATTTATCAAGCTCCGTTCGGAGCTTAATGCCCCGTGTTTCCGGCGAGATTTTAGTTTCGTAATGGCTCTGCTTGCTTGTGTGTTTAATAGTTTGGCTAATGAGTTCTTTTTTCTCTGTAGTGTTTGTAAGGTTGAGTTTTGTCAGGTTAGTTTATGTTGTTGTTCCAAATGAGCTATTTCTCGATGAAGTTGTGACATTTGATTTCTATATTCTTTGGTACAAAGTGCCTTTTCTTGGATAAGTAAGCCTCTTATAACCATTTTATGGGCTTCCCATGTGTGTACAGAGTTAAAGGGACATGAAACCCAAAATGTTTCTTTCATGATTCAGATAGAAAATACAAGTTTAAACAACTTTCTAATTTACTTCTATTATCTAATCTGTTTCATTCTCTTGGTATCATTTGTTGAAGGAGCAGCAATGCACTAATGGTTTCTGACTGAACACATGGGTGAGCCAATCACAATCAATATATATATGCAGCCACCAATCAACAGCTAGATCCTAGGTTCTCTGCTGCCCCTGAGCTTGCCTAGATAAACCTTTCAGCAAAGGATAAGAGAAGAGAAGCAAATTAAATAATAGAAGTAAATTGGAAAGTTGTTTAAAATTGTATTCTCTATCTGAATCATGACAGAATTTTTTTGGGTTTCATGTCCATTTAAGAGTGGAGTCTACATTAATATTCCAATATTCTGTGAGTTGTATTATTTTGTGTTGCGTCAGTGGGTCTTTTTGAGTTGTTGGATCGTATGTCCAAGATCTAGTCCTATTCTGGTCAAAAATTCCTCTAAGTTGCAGTGAGACTATTGAATGGTCTGACCATACAGAACTATGTATGGAAGACGAGTCCAGTATTGGATGTAAGATTTGGCTTGTATATATATATATATATATATATATATAATCCAGTCTGTTTGACCTGTGTGTGGGTGAGTAATACGTGGTGTCGGTTATATTCCTGTTTAATGTAACCCAGGTATCTATCAGGGAGTGGGATGTCAATGAATCTTGCATTGATTTGATCATGCGATTGTGTCGTTGATTCTTGTTCGTGAGGGGTTGATTATTTTTTGCTTTGATTGAAAATATGGTTATATTGAAGTCCCCCCCAGTATGATCTTAGTTTGTGACCATTGTGTAAGTAGATGGGCGATGTGTTCAAAAAATATATGTTGATTTTCAATAGGTGCATAAAAATTACAGAGGCTTATGTCTGTATCGTTCAGTTGTCCCCTCACTATTAGGTATCTGCCCTCCTCATCCACTACTGTAGATTCATGAATGAAATTAACTGAGGAGTGAATAAGGATAGAAACGCCTCTTTATTTGTATTTGCTGCGGCATGGTAGTGACTAGTAAATTGTCTAGCCCAGTTTTTAGGAATTTGTGTTTTAATGAAATGAGTTTCCTGAAGAAACAACAGATTTGCTCTAAGTGTAGTGTACTGAGTCATGGCCATTCAGCGTTTGACATCAGTATTTAAACCTCTTATATTATGTGATAGTATATGTAAATTATTATGCACAAGTAAAAGGAAGCTGACTAGTAAGTGGAAGGAGCGCCTAAATGAAAGGCCAGGTCTAACAGGGGATGATAAGAATAATAAATATAATGAGACGATGTATATCAAAGAGAAAAAGAAAAAAGGACTTGTGGTTAACGATCGTGGTGTGTAGATAATAGTAATATTATAGTCCTAGCATATGAAAAATATATAGAAGGCATATATGGTGAGATATATTTCAATTATCTGTAGTTATTGTAAAACGATACTGCTCTATGTTGTACATTTTCTTTCTTTCACAGGATTTGGAGATTTTTGTTTCTTGATTTTGATCACTATCAAGATTTGTTCACTGGTTTATAGCTTGGAGTCTTCAATTTTTGACTGATTTTTTTCAGTCTTCACCTCACATTTTTTATTCCAATTTGTTTTTTTATTTTATATTTTTGATATTTTGATATTTTGCTTTTTGTTTTTCATTTATTATATATTTTTTTCGTTTTCATCACCTGTTTCTTGGATTTACAATATTTCACATCACACTTACATTGGATAATTTGGAACATTGGATTGATTTGCTATTGCTTTATTGACTTTCACATTTTAGGTTTTATTTCAGTCACTTTGATGAACAATTCCTTTTTCACCTTTTTTATTTTTCACTGTATATAAAAAAACTTTTTTGTTCAAAATTTTTGACATTTTTGATAAGTTTTGGGTCTTCTTACCAATATATTTTTTGCTCTACTGTTATCGCATTTGGACCAATACCTGGTCCTTTGTTGCACTTCAGTACACCTTAGAGTTGATCATACCCATTCTATGCATTTGTATAACTATTAGTGTTCCCAGTGTTTTTAATATATTTGCTTTTATTATTATTGTTTTTATTGTATCATGGATCCATGTATTATTATTGTGTTCATCTAATATCTAGTATTTGTTATTAAACTTTCTATGTGTATATTTTTCATATGCTAGGACTATAATATTACTATTATCTACACACCACGATCGTTAACCACAAGTCCTTTTTTCTTTTTCTCTTTGATATACATCGTCTCATTATATTTATTATTCTTATAATCCCCTGTTAGACCTGGCCTTTCATTTAGGCGCTCCTTCCACTTACTAGTCAGTTTCATATTGTTTGTTATGGGTAACTAGGGACCCATTTGTTCTAGGAGCTAGAGGTCTATTTTGAGTTAGCACCGTCGGATAAAATCCCCTTTTCTTACAAGTAAAAGGAAGGACAGATGATATATATTCAAATATCAAAGAATGGCAAGGCCGCACCAATGCAATTTTAAACATACTTGTATTTATTGTGAGAACAAAGATAAGAACCATCACTTAATTATAGGAAAATTCATATCAGAATTCACATCATATATATTCAATAAAGAACAGTAGTAACAAACTCCAATTGCTGTACACAGTTATGTAGAAAGTCCTGTAGGAGACAGAAACAAAGAGGCGCAAAATAGGACAGTACTGTCTAGTAACACAACAGCACAGCAGAAGAGTCTCCCCCTATATTATTCTACTCACAAGAGCAGCGGCACAACTGGAGTGCCGAACACAGCAAGTCAGGACTATAGCGAGTCGCCCGACAGGCACACCAAATGTAGGAAGTGAGGACCCAGGATGTCAGACAGCCAGCTCGATCCACTCTAAAATCAGCAGTCTGCCAAAGAGGTGTGGTGGAACACCGGTCCTGGATTGGTGGTTACAACGTGGCCAAAGCAGGACATGCAGGATATAGTGGATAATATCAAATGACAGAGCAAGCAGGTAGTAGATTAAGAGACTATTTATTAAAAGTCCATTAAAACCAGCAACGCGTTTCTCAGCTAATAACTAGCCATTTCATCAGGCTGTCATCAGTCTATTCTCCTGACACAGTTATGTAGAAGCATTAGTGATGATTGCACGCTTCCCAGCTAATTGAACTAAAAGTTTTTCCAGCAGTTTCAGGAGCACTTAGTGCCGAAGCACGCTCCAGACAGGTTTAAGGGCAAAACTTGAATGAACAAAGATTAAACGTCCATTTCCATTACCTATAATCTAGCAAATTAGATTAAGATCAGTCCCAAGGTATTATACTTTGATGCAAAGGATCTTATCATAACGATCTTTATACCACTTATAAAGTACTTTTTATCTGATCCAATCAACCAAGGTAAAGGAATCTCACTGTCATTAGCATTCTTGCTGCTTGACTATGAAGTATCCAGGCTTCTCAGGTATCGACTAGTCAAAGCTCATTGTTTGACAACAAAGCTGCAATTCCGGTTCAGAGTATCCAGGCGTGTTGCGGTCGTTACATTCGTATTACACTCCAATTTGAATTAACAACTGCTGTTTGCAACAAAAGATGTGATTGAGCACATGTAGATTCCAACGTGTGAGGTCTTCACCAAACTAACACCATGTGTGTTTTGCTGGATAACGCGTTTACTGAGCCTGAACGGCTCTTTTATAGTGTTCATAGCCATTCCACTTTATTATTATTATTATCGGTTATTTGTAGAGCACCAACAGATTCCGCAGCGCTATAAACAAAGGCAGAGTACAACAGAACAATTATAGGGATCAAATGGGTAGAGGGCCCTGCCAAGAGTCACATTGTTGAAGTCAGCTCTTAAGAAGGTGATCTACAAACAGCTGAACTTTTAGGCATACATGCTAAGTGGGTTCAGGGGATAGCAATGGAGGAGAGGAACTGGTATAAAGAAAGGTTAGCGTAGGTTGTATGCATCCCTGAACAGTAGAGTCTTTAGGGAGCACTTGAAGCTTTCAAAACTAGGGCAGAGTCTTGTGGAGAGAGGCAGAGAGTTCCACAAGATGGGAGCCAGTCTGGAGAAGTCCTGTAAACAGGAGTGTGATGAGGTAACAAGAGAGGAGGAGAGTAGGAGGTCATGAGCAGAGCGAAGGGGACGGGAGGGAGAGTATCTGGAGACAAGGTCTGAGATATAGGGGGGAGCAGTACAGTTGAGGGCTTTGTATGTCAGAGTAAGAATTTGGTGTTTAATCCTAGAGGCAAGAGGAAGCCAGTGAAGGGATTACCAGAGAGGTGCAGCAGATGAAGAACGACGTGTAAGGAAGATGAGCCTGGCAGAAACATTCATTATGGATTTTAAAGGAGCTAGGCGGCAGCTGGGGAGACCAGAGAGGACAAAGTTGCAGTAATCGAGGCGGGAAAGGATGAGAGAGTGGATTAAAATCTTAGTTGTTTCTTGTGTAAGTAAATGTCTAATTTTAGAGATGTTTTTAAGGTGGAAGCGGCAGGCTTTAGCCAAGGACTGAATGTGAGGAGTGAAAGAAAGATCTGAGTCAAATGTGACCCTGAGACATCGGGCATGTGGGGTAGGGGTAATGATGGAGTTGTCGACAGTTATAGAGAGATTGGGGGTGGAGATTTTGGAAGAAGGGGGGGAAATAAGGAGCTCAGTTTTGGAGAGATTTAGCTTGAGGTAGTGAGAGGACATCCAGAAAGAGATTTGAGATAGACAGTTAGTGACACGGGTTAGCAAGGAAGGAGATAGGTCTGGTGCAGAGAAGTAGTTTTGGGTGTCGTCGGCATACAAATGATATTGGAAATTGTGGGACTTTATTAGGGAACCTAATGATGACATGTAGATTGAGAAGAGTAGGGGACCGAGGACAGACCCTTGCGGTACCCCGACAGAAAGGGGTGAAGGGGCAGAGGAGGCCCCAGAGAAGGCTATACTAAAGGTACGGTTTGACAGGTAGGAAGATAACCACGAGAGGGCTGTGTCACAGATGCCGAAGAATTGGAGGGTTTGAAGCAAAAGAGGGGGGTCAACAGTATCAAAGGCTGCGGACAGATCAAGCAGGATAAGCAGAGAGAAGTGGCCTTTTGATTTTGCTGTAAGTAGGTCGTTGGTAACCTTAACGATTGCTGTCTCTGTGGAGTGATGGGGAGGAAATCCAGATTGCAGTGGGTCAAGGAGGGAGTTTAATGTAAGGAAAAGGGATAGGCTTGCATATACTAATTTTTCGAGACGCTTTGAGGCAAGAGGGAGGAGGGAAATAGGGCGGTAGTTGGATGGGGAGGTTGGATCAAGGGAAGGTTTTTTGAGGATAGATGGACCAATGCATGTTTTAGAGATGAGGGAAATATACCGGTGCTGAGGGAGATGTTGAAAATGTGTGTGAGTATAGGGGTAAGGGTAGAAGAGAGGGAGGAGAGTAGCTGTGAGGGGATAGGGTCAAGGGGACAGTTAGTGAGGTGAGAGCGCAGTATAAGTGCCGAACCTTTAAGCTACTTTAAGCTGTATTAAATTCCATTGGTGATAATATACACCCTTGTTATATTTAAATGGTATGGAACTATAGTTTGAAAAAGGCACCAGCATACCAACAAACCATCTATTATATAAATCACTTTGTTTCTTTGTCATTTTCACAAACTATATGTTATACACTTGACAATTTCTTATCAGATGATATTACAATTCATTTTATACAATCACATTTTTTGTTGCAAACAGCAGCTGTTAATTCAAACCGGAGGGTAATACGAATGTAACAACCACAACTCACCTGGATACTCTGCACCGGAATTGCCAAACAATGAGTTTTGACTAGCCGATACCTGAGAAGCCTGGATACTTCATAGTCAAGCAGCAAGTGTGCTAATGACAGTGAGATTCCCTTACCTTGGTTGATTATATCAGATAAAAGGTACTTTGCAAGTGGTATAAAGATCATTATGATAAGATCCTTTGCTACAAAGTATAATACCTTGGGACTAATCTAAATCTAATTTGCCAGATTATAGATAATGGAAATGGACGTTTAATATTTGTTCATTCAAGTTTTGCCGTAAACCTGTCTGGAGCCTGCTTCGGCACTAAGTGCTCCTGAAACTGCTGGAAAAACTTTTAGTTCAATTAGCTGGGAAGCATGCAATCAGCACTAATGCTTCTACATAACTGTGTACAGCAATTTGATTTTGTTACTACTGTTCTTTATTGAATATATATGATGTGAATTCTGCTATGAATGTTCCTACAATTAAGTGATGGTTTTTAACTTTGTTCTCACAATAAATACAAGTATGTTTAAAATTGCATTGGTGCGGCCTTGCCATTCTTTGATATTTGAATATATATCATCTGTCTTTCCTTTTACTTGTGCATAATAGATTGTTTAATGGCTGCATGCACATTGCATTTTTCTGAATATAAAAACATTTTTCGAGTGCCACGCAAACATAAAACATAAAAAATATGTACAGTAAATGAGCCGTCATTTCAGATTTGGTATGGAGTTTTTGAATTGGTCTAATTGTGTGTTTTTGTCTCCTAGTATGAGGAAATTGTGCACATTACAGTTTGGTTTGTTGTTTACATTCAGTGGTGAGCATCCCTGATTCTTGACATCTTTGAACAGTTATAATTATAGTAACATAAATTTCAAACAAGAATCCCAAATATTGGAATTTCTCTTCAACACAGTAGGAAACAATGAAAAAGTGTGTGTGTGTGTGTGGGGGGGTGTCCCTACAGCAACATATGGTTAATATCTTATAAAGTGTCTGGTAACGGGGGAGTAACTACATAATAATGTATCAACGGTCATATTGCCACAGTCCCTTTAGGGGTACTATATTATTGTAAAACCCAAGATATCTTCCTTTTTATCAAACGGGGTAACTTTAAAATAACATATTTTGACAGATCAAAGCAATAAAAGGATACCAGTGATGAAGTGTAACTTCATGATTGTATAATTTTTTCCGCATCAGTTCACAAGAGGTGCCTGTGAAATTGTCACAGATTTCTCAATGATCAAAGTTCTCAGGTCTTTTGCTTCTTACAATTAATCCTAGTCCATTTGGTGGCTCTCAGTTGCATCTTTTGTCTCAGAGAGTCAGGAGAGGATGGTGTAGGAGTCGGTCTTGATATTGTCGGGGCCTCCAACCCTAGTATTTTACATACCTGCAGTATGCCCCCCGGTGCTCTGATAGTAACTGTTTTTAAATCTTTGTTGATGTAAAGGATGAATGGAAAGCCCCATTTATATGGGATCTGATGTTTTCGTAATTGTGTCGTTAAAGGTCTTAGGGAGCTTCTACGCTGTAAGGTTCTGATGCTGAGATCTTGAAAAAACTGTATAGCGTTGCCTTGAAATTTTAAGCGTAGGGTTGTTTTTTCTTTCATGTAATTGGCAAGAGTCCATGAGCTAGTGACGTATGGGATATACAATCCCACCAGGAGGGGCAAAGTTTCCCAAACCTCAAAATGCCTATAAATACACCCCTCACCACACCCACAATTCAGATTTGATTTCTATGATTTCTTCGATGATAAGCACTTCTAAGCATTCTGAAGCCCAATTCCTCTCAGAGTACAGTATTTGTCAGAGGGATGTGAAGAGAGTATCACCTGTTTGATTTTATGGTTTTCCTCAAGGGAAATCTTTTCAAGTGTTCTCTGTTATCGGTCATAGGGATTCATCTCCTACCTCCCTTTTCAGATCGACGATATACTCTTATATACCATTACCTCTGCTGATAGCTTTCAGTACTGGTTTAGCTATCTGCTATTTGTGGATGGGTGTCTTTTTGGTTTGGCGCTTTATGTATTAATGTAAAGTTTTAAATATATGTATTTTACATATTTTTGCCATGAGTCAGATCTATGTGTATTTCCCTTTGCAGTCCAGCAGTTTCATTATGGGAATCATGTTTAGGAAGTTTGTCTTACCTGGGGTATAGTCTTTTTTTCAATTTGACTTGTTTTTTCTTGGAAAACTTGCAGGTAAATTAGACTTGCAAGGGCACAAAATGCAGTTATTTATTGCGTTGAGAAAAAAAAATTTGGGTGCAAATGTGCGTCGGTCATGACGCAAGTTCATCATTTTCTGCGTCATAACTCAAGTTTGTCATTTCCTGTGTCTTAGTTGACGCTAGGTTGTTTGGCGCAAAATTGTGTTATGACGCGAGTTGCGTCATTTCCGGATGTTTGTTGGCAGCAAAAGATTTCTCAACTTCCTTTTGCTTTGTGCGTCATACTTGGCGCCAAAAATTTTCGTTTTATTTTACCTCACTTCCTATATGCTACTTGCCTGCTTTATGCACAGAGGTCTATGCTTTTTGCTTTTTTTGCCAAATTTAGCACTTGCATTTTTTCCCATTCCTGAAACTGCTATATGTGGAAATAAGATATTTCTGTTTAATGTTATTTTTCTTTTTTTACATTTTACAAGATGTCTCAATCTGATCCTGTCTCAGAAGCTGCTGCATGAACCATGCTGCCTGAACACAGTTCTACCAAAACTAAATGTATCTGTTGTAAGATAGTGGAGATTATATCTCCAGCTGTAGTATGTAACAGTTGTCATGATAAGCTTTTGAATGCAGAGAAGGTTTCTATTAGTGCTAGTACAGTATCTGTTGTTCCATCAACATCTAAAGTACATGATATCCCTGTTGATGTGAAAAATTATATTGCTCATGCGATACAGAAGGCTATGGCTGCTATACCGCCTTCAAATAAATGTAAAAGGTCTTTTAAAACTTCTCATAATACTGATGAAATTTATAATGACCGACAACATACTGATATATCCTCCTCTTATGAGGATCTCTCTAGTTCAGAGGATCCTACTTCAGACATTGACACTGATAAATCATCTTATCTTTTTAAGATTGAGTATATTCATTCTTTGTTAAAAGAAGTGTTCATAACTTTGGATATTGAGGAGTCTGGTCCTCTTGATAACAAAACCAGTAAACGTTTAAATTCTGTCTATAAACCTCCTGTGACTACTCCTGAGGTTTTTCCTGTTCCTTATGCCATTTCTGATTTTAATGCGATGTTAATGCTAAGGAATGGTCTAAGCCTGGTACTTCTTTTGTTCCTTCTTCAAGGTTTAAAAAGTTGTATCCTTTGCCAGTAGCTAGATTAGAGTTTTGGGAAAAAGTCCCTAAGGTTGATGGGGCTATTTCTACTCTTGCTAAACGTACTACTATTCCTATGGAAGATAGTACCTCTTTTAAGGATCCTTTAGATAGGAAAATTGAATCTTATCTAAGGAAAGCTTATTTGCATTCTGGCTATATGCTCAGACCTGCCATTTCAATAGCTGATATTGCGGCTGCATCAACTTTTTGGTTGGATAGCTTAGCACAACGGGAAAAAGACTCTGATTTGCATAGCATTGTTCGTTTGCTTCAACATGCTAATTATTTTATCCGTGATGCTATTTTTTATATCATCAAGATAAATGTTAAATCTATGTCTTTAGCTATTTTAGCTAGAAGAGCTTTATGGCTCAAATCATGAAATGCTGACATGGTATCTATAAATCTAGGTTACTATCTCTTTCATTCCAGGGTAATAATTTGTTTGGTTTCCAGTTGGATTTAATTATTTCCACTATAACTGGGGGGAATGGAGTTTTTTTGCCTCAAGATAAAAAGTCTAAAGGCAAATCTAGAGCTTCTAATCGGTTTCGTTCCTTTCGACAGAATAGAGAACAGAAAACCACTCCTTCCCCTAAGGACTCTGGCTCCAATTGGAAGCCTTCCTCGAGTTGGAATAAATCCAAGCCTTACAAGAAACCAAAGCCAGCCCCCAAGACTGCATGAAGGTGTGGGCCTCGATCCAGTTTTACTGGTGGAGGGCAGATTGAAATTATTTCAAGACGTTTGGGCAGGTTCCATTCAGAAACATTGGATTCAGAATATTGTCTCCCAGGGGTATCGAATAGGTTTCAGAATAAGACCTCCTGTGAGAAGATTTTTTCTCTCTCTCATGTTCCAACAAATACTGTGAAAGCTCAGGCTTTTCTGAAATGTGTTTTAGATCTAGAGCTTTCAGGAGTGATTGTACCAGTTCCAATTCTGGAACAGGGTCTGGGTTTTTATTCAAATCTATTCATTGTCCCGAAGAAGGAAAATTCTTTCAGACCAGTTCTGTATCTGGGCTTTTTTAATCATTTTGTAAGATTCCCAACTTTCAAGATAGTGACTATAAGGACTATTCTGCCTTTTGTTCCTCAAGGTCATTACATGTCAATAGACTTACAGGATGCGTATCTTCATATTCCGATTCATCCAGACCACTATCAGTTTCTGAGATTCTCTTTTCTAGACAAGCATTACCAGTTTGTTGCTCTTCCATTTGGCCTAGCAACAGCTCCAAGAATCTTTTCGAAGGCTCTCAGTGCCCTTATATCTTATATAAGTGTTTCCTTATTTGGTTGATATCTTGGTACTGGCTCAATCTTTTCATTTAGCAGAATCTCACACAAATCAACTTGTGTTGTTTCTTCAAAGACATGGTTGGAGGATCAATTTACCAAAGAGTTCCTTGATTCCTCAGACAAGGGTCACCTTTTTAGGTTTCTAGATAGATTCAGTGTCCATGACTTTGTCTTTAACAGACAAGAGACAAATGAAATTGGTTTCTGCCTGTCAAAACCTTCAGTCTCGATCATTCCCTTCAGTGGCTATGTACATGGAAGTTTTAGGTCTCATGACTGCAGCATCGGACGCGATCCCCTTTGCTCATTTTCATATGAGACCTCTGGAGCTTTGCATGCTGAATCAATGGTGCAGGGATTATACTCGGATATCACAGTTGATATACTTAAATCCCAACATTCAACTCTCTCTGTCCTAGTGGTTAGTCCATCATCGGATTATTCAAGGGGCCTCTTTTGTTCATCCTGCCTGGACTGTCATTTCAACAGATGCAAGTCTCACAGGTTGGGGAGCTGTCTAAGTGTCTCTGACAGCACAAGGAGTTTGGAATCCTCAAGAGGTGAGGTTACCAATTAATATTTTAGAACTCTGTGCTATTTTCAGGGCTCGTCAGGCTTGGCCACTATTAAAGAGAGAATTATTCATTCGTTTTCAGACAGACAATATCACAACTGTGGCAAATGTCAATCATCAAGGGGGGACTTGCAGTCCTTTAGCGATGAAAGAAGTATCTTGGATACTTTCTTGGGCGGAATCCAACTCCTGTCTAATTTCTGCGATACATATTCCAGGTGTAGACATTTGGAAGCGGATTATCTCAGTCGTCAGTCTATACATCCAGGGGAGTGGTCTCTCCATCCAGATGTATTTTGTCAGATTGTACAGATGGGGGGTCTCCCCGAAATAGATCTGATGGCTTCCCATCTAAACAAGAAGCTTCCCAGGTACCTTTCCAGGTCCAGGGATCCTCAGGCGGAGATGGTGGATGCGTTAGCAGTTCCTTGGTTTTACCAACCTGCTTACATTTTTCCGCCTCTAGTTCTTCTTCCAAGGGTTATCTCCAAGATCATATTGGAACAATCGCATGTGTTTCTGATAGCACCAGCATGGCCTCACAGGTTTTGGTATGCAGACCTTGTCCGGATGTCCAGTTGCCAACCTTGGCCTCTTCCTTTAAGGCCAGACCTTCTGTTTCAAGGGCCGTTTTTCCATCAGGATCTCAAATCGCTAAATTTGAAGGTATGGAAATTGAACGCTTAGTGCTTAGTCATAGAGGTTTCTCTGACTCAGTGATTAATACTATGCTACAGGCTCGTAAGTCTGTATTAAGGAAGATATATTATCAGGTTTGGAAAACCTATATTTCATGGTGTTTTTCTCATAAATTCTCTCGACATTCTTTTAGAATTCCTTGAATTTTACAGTTTTTTCAGGATGGTTTGGATAAAGGTTTGTCTGCAAGTACTTAGAAGGGACAAATCTCTGCTCTTTCTGTTTTATTTCACAGAAAAATTGCTAATCTTCCTGATATTCACTGTTTTGTTCAGGCTTTAGTTCGTATCAAGCCTGTTGTTAAATCAATATCTCCTCCTTGGAGTCTTAATTTGGTTTTGAAGGCTTTGCAGGTTCCTGCTTTTGAGCCTATGCATTCTTTGGATATTAAACTACTTTCTTGGAAAGTGTTGTTCCTTTTGGCTATCTCTTCAGCTAGAAGAGTTTCTGAATTGTCTGATCTCTCTTGTGAGTCTCCTTTTCTGATTTCCCTTCAGGATAAGGCTGTTTTGCGGACTTTGTTTAAATTTCTTCCTAAGGTTGTGAATTCTAACAACATTAGTAGGGAAATTGTTGTTCCTTCCTTGTGTCCTAATCCCAAGAATACTCTTGAAAGATCTTTACATTCTTTGGATGTTGTAAGTGCTTTGAATTATGTTGAAGCTACTAAAGATTTCAGGAAGACTTCTAGTCTATTTGTTGTTTTTTCTGGTCCTAGGAAAGATCAGAAAGCCTCTGCCATTTCTTTGGCATCTTGTTTAAAGCTTTTGATTCACAAGGCTTATGTAGAGGCGGGACAGTCTCTGCCTCAGAGAATTACAGCTCATTCTACTTGATCAGTTGTCACTTCTTGGGCTTTTAAGAATGAAGCTTCAGTTGATCAGATTTGCAAAGCAGCAACTTGGTCTTCTTTGCATACATTTACTAAATTTTACCATTTTGATGTATTTGCTTCTTCTGAAGCAGTCTTTGGTAGAAAAGTTCTTCAGGCAGCTGTTTCAGTTTGATTCTTTTGCTTATGATTTAAGTTTTTTCTTGAAATTTATGTGAAATTTTTTAAGAAAGACTTATTTTTTTGTGGATTTGTTTTTTTCAGCAGAAATAGCTGTTTTTTATTTTATCCCTCCCTTTCTAGTGACTCTTCTGTGGTCTCCCACATCTTGGGTATTTCTATCCCATACGTCACTAGCTCATGGACTCTTGTCAATTAAATGAAAAACAAAAACATAATTTATGTAAGAACTTACCTGATAAATTAATTTCTTTCATATTGGCAAGAGTCCATGAGGCCCTCCTTTTTTATGGTGGTTATGATTTTTGTATAAAAAGCACAATTTTATTTCCAGTTCCTCTTTTTGTATGCTTTTTTACTCCTTATTTTATCACCCCACTACTTGGCTATTCGTTAAACTAAATTGTGGGTGTGGTGAGGGGTGTATTTATAGGCATTTTGAGGTTTGGGAAACTTTGCCGCTCCTGGTAGGATTGTATATCCCATACGTCACTAGCTCATGGACTCTTGCCAATATGAAAGAAATGATTTTATCAGGTAAGTTCTTAAATAAATTATGTTTTTGCGGCTTGAAGAATCTTTTCTTTGTACTGAAATAGCACCATTTTTATGATCACATCTCTAGGGGGTGTTCCCTCTTTCGGTTTGGGTTTAAGAGCTCTGTGGGCTCTCTTAATCCCCAAGGTGTTGTTTTCCATGTCTTCTGTCATTTGGTGGAATAATTGAGCAACGTAGGAGAGGAGGTCTTTATTTTGAGATAGATTCTGGTACTCCTTTCAATCTTATGTTATTCCTCCTACTCCCATTCTCCAGATCTTCAAGTTTCTCTTGCATTTCTGTAATGTGAAGTGATAGTCTGAGATACATCATTTAAATCTTCTATAAAGGTGTCATTATGCTCTTCCAGGGAGTCAATCTGACCTCCCAAGTCAGCAATTTCTGTTTTTGTCTCGGAGAGACTATTAGCTACTGCTGTATGCAATATTGTCTATTTTATTCCACAACTGTTCAAAGTTGGCTGCGATGTCCTGCTTGGAAACCAGAGCTTGGAAATCAGCTCTTGTAACTGGTGTTTGGTCTTCTTCCATGTGTATCATATCCACTTCCTGCTCTTCTTGCTCCTCTAGTTCTGTGTTAGCAAATGTTTGTTGCCTTTGAGGTTTGGTTTTGCCTTGGAGGGTTTTTCACCTTTAGTTTTATTTCTAGAGGATATTTTTTGCTAAATGTAACATGTATAGAGATTTCAGCTGTATCTTGTCGCAGAGGTAATAGTTGCTATGTGAAAAAAGATTTATAGGCCAGAACCAAGGGCTTGATGTTTCCCTCTTCTGTTAGAGCTACTATAGGCAATCTGAATAAGCCTCTATTTAATACCTTAATGTCCTTTGAGTGTGAGACTCAATCAACAACTATTTCAGAGCATCAAGCCCCTCAAGCTGTAGCTTCCTTTAGATGACTGACGTGGATAGAGAAAAGTGAATCCTGGATGTGTTCAGCTCCACCCAAACCTCAGATCTCTCACCAGTTTACTTGTATGTATCTATCTCTCTCTCTCTATATATATATCATATAGCTCTTTTTCTGGTTAATAAAGAGTAGTTCTTTCTTGTGGTGTTTGTCTCCCAATCGCCTCTACGATTATCAGCCTTCTAGTGTTATTTTGACCTCTATGGGAGAAGTTACTGCTGCTTGTCAGTCCCCCTTTATAACAATATCTGATTAATGCATTTTCTGATCCATCACCTTCCTAAACCTCTATGTGCTGCTGGAGGTAGTCATCTACAATTATCGGCAGAATTTTGTTACCACACATGGGATATTGGGTGAAAACTAAGTGTTTTTGTGATTGTTGAGAGAAGGGGCCGTTTTTTTCAGTGGCATTGTGTTAATTTGCTTTGCTATTGCTGCCTACCTCGGATTCTTGTTGCGCTTTGTCTTCAAAAGCTGCCTGAAATCCGATCTGGCTTTTGTGTCTCGGCTGTGGTCTTTGAAGACACCGGTGGTGCAGCCGTTAGTGCTGCTCAGGCCTCTGGAGCGTACCACTCATGACGCAGTTATCGCATAGCCAATCTTGACACGTCTTCAGCCGCCTTTTGTGCTCAAGAATGGTATTGCAGTGTAGTATGAGTTATCCCCTGGTGAGAGTATATCAGCTTTGTAAGCGTTGCTGTACGGAGCTCAAAGCCTAAGCGTCCATTACTAAGCTCGGTCAGGCCACGCCCCTTCTGTGGTCTTATTTAAAGGGACAGTCTAGTCAAAATAAACTTTCATGATTCAGATAGAGCATGCAATTTTAAACAATTTTCAAATCTACTTTTATTATCACATTTACTTTGTTCTTTTAATATTCTTTGTTGAAAGCTAAATCTAGGTAGACAAATATGCTAATTTCTAAGCCCTTGAAGGTAGCCTCTTATCTCAGTACATTTGGACAGTTTTTCACAGCTAGATAGTGCTAGTTCATGTGTGCCATAAAGATAACATTGTGCTCAGCACTGATTGGCTTAAATGCAAGTCTGTGAAAAGAACTGAAATAAGGGGGCAGTCTGCAGAGACTTAAATACAAGGTAATCACAGGGGTAATAAGTATATTAATATAACAGTGTTGGTTATGCAAAACTGGGGAATGGGTAATAAAGGGATTATCTATCTTTGTTTAAACAATAACAATTCTGTGGTAGACTTTCCCTTTAACTGTTATTGTCCTATAACGATAGTTTCAACCATAACTTATCAGAAGTAACTAAATATCATCACAATAGTCTTTCTGGTATATAGTACTGTTTGTGGAACGTTAAAGGGACACTGAACCCAAATTTTTTCTTTTGTGATTCAGATAGAGCATGACATTTTAAGCAACTTTCTAATTTACTCCTATTATCAAATTTTCTTCATTCTCTTGGTATCTTTATTTGAATTGCAGGAAAGTAGGGAGTAAGTCTGGACAGATACTATAAAGAACTCAGGCCAACTCTAGAGGGACTGTGATCTCTCAAACACAGTCCAGTAAAAGGTCAAGTAGGTCTAGGGTGGATGATAGAGTGGCGCACAAGGCTAAGTTCGTAAATCCAATATATATTAGGGATAAATACCAATGCCTTTACCAAAAAAATGAATATATATATATAAAATATAAAAGCTGCTAATTAAGCACTAGATGGACGTTAGATCAGTAAGATTATTTATTAATCAATTCACAAACTCAAAATAAAACAAATAGGTTATATAAATCCACATATGATAAATAATTATACTAAATATATCAATTTATTTGAATTGCAAGAATGTAAGTTTAGATGCCGGCCCATTTTTGGTGAACAACCTGGGTTGTTCTTGCTGATTGGTGGATAAATTCATCCACCAATAAATAAGTACTGTCCAGAGGTTTGAACAAAAAAAAAAGCTTAGATAGTCGTGGTAGGTGGCGCAAAAAAGACGTTTCTGGCGTTTATGTTAAAAAATTATATTGATGGAATTTAGATTATATTTTGTCAAAAAAAAAAATATATATATATATAAAATATTTTATTTATAATTATGGTTGAGTGGCTATAATGCTAATTTTATATTCTTTTTTGGATAAAATGATATTGACACGTGATAATGATAAAAATAAGCTCCTTTATTAATATATTTGTTTAAACAACCAAATGGATTGTTCAGATGATATCTACAATATTATTAAAACCTAAAGAGTAAAATTCACAATATTCACAAATTTGTTAAAAACCTGACACAGGTGTCCGTTATTTACATAGGGTTACTACCTCGTATTCCAACTCTTATAATCCGTAATAGAGTATCCTAAACGTTTAAAATTGCTAAATAGTAAAAGCTAAACAATAAAAGGTTGCAGAAATAATATGACTTTCAACTGATACGTAGACTATATTTCTAAAACATCTGTTAGTTGGGTATTGCTACACATATTGTACTATACATACATTTTTAGGGTGTATGGAGTATAAATAATGTTCATAAATCGATTGACAGTTAATAAGTTACTAATAGTTGTATCAATATACAAGGTGGTTTTCACAGTGTTTCCGTATGTTGCACACTGACTTAATATTCTATAGTTTGTAATGTTACCTTCGTAGTGTATCTGTTATATTACACTTAAAAAAGAGTCCGTAGTGGAAAGAATTAACAGGTTTGAATAGCTGATTTTCCTGGAGTTTGATGCTGCGGTAGGAAATGTATTCCGTTTGCCGATCCGTTAGATCTGATACTCCTGGGATCAAGGGTGGATGTTCTTTCGGTCAGTGACCGATATCCTTATATTGAGATAGCTACCCGGCTCGCGATGTTCCTTTGGCACTTGTTAATTAGTGGTCCAATCGCCTCTGTTGTTTGTCTTTATTTCTTTAGAGGTTCCAATGACACTTCACTGGGTAGCTATCTGTGTCTTGTCCTACTGAGTGTTGGTGCTTCTTTCGGTCAGTGACCGATTACTTGCCGGTTTTTGTAGTTAAGCCTCCTCTGGTCTTTTTGGGGTATTAAGAAAGTCAAGAATGATGGTAGAGGAGGGAATGTAGAAAAAAAGTTATTATATCAGGAAGCTGAACTAATTTTTAAATTAAACACTCTACACCCAAAAGGCCTTAACAGCGAACTAGATCTCAATGCAATTCTATAAAGGATCTAATTACAAAGTACTAAAGTACATCTTCAAACCACAATAATTACTCACAAAAAATATGTTCACAAAAAATATGTATATCAAATCAATGTCATAATGTTTTGCAGTCCAAAGACACATAACTTGAAATGTTAACCGACAGAATGAAACAAAACATAACAAGTTATATACATATTGTAATAAACCAGTATCTAATAATCATCCCCATTGCTAAGACCCTACAAATTTATATTCTTATTTGGTTTCTATCATAAAAGATGAAAGTATGTTCCAGTAATATAAAAATGATAGACACTTTTAACATGCCTATAACGCTCCAAATTGCTAATAAAGTATTTCTTGGTATATAATCATTTAACTATATGTTAGATTATAATTGATGACCAATTTATGATTAAGCTGCATAAGAAAATCACCATTATCATTCCAAACATGGACTTTGTAATAACACTATAATTGGCAATCTAAGAGTTAATCTCTGAGGCTTTAAATAGCCTTGAATCCCCACATCTGGTATCTTGAAAAAGGCTGTCCAGCCGAAACGCGTTGATACCAGAGACCACTACCACACTGATTGTGGTGAACAAGGAATCGTTTTTGAGCCCTCTGTGCTCGATCTTGCAAAAACTATATCTAATTACAAGTCCGGCGAGACTAATCGTTACTAAGAAAACCACCATTTGACAGAGCTAAGTACCGAAGCTGAACACCACTCTGTTTATGGTACACAGGGGTTAATTTGAGCCCTCTGTGTTCTGTCCTGCAATACTCCATCCGACTCAAAGCCTAGCGAGAGTAACCGCTACAAAAATAACCAACATTGGACCCAAAAAGACCAGAGGAGGCTTAACTGCAAAAACCGGCAAGTAATCGGTCACTGACCGAAAGAAGCACCAACACTCAGTAGGACAAGACACAGATAGCTACCCAGTGAAGTGTCATTGGAACCTCTAAAGAAATAAAGACAAACAACAGAGGCGATTGGACCACTAATTAACAAGTGCCAAAGGAACATCGCGAGCCGGGTAGCTATCTCAATATAAGGATATCGGTCACTGACCGAAAGAACATCCACCCTTGATCCCAGGAGTATCAGATCTAACGGATCGGCAAACGGAATACATTTCCTACCGCAGCATCAAACTCCAGGAAAATCAGCTATTCAAACCTGTTAATTCTTTCCACTACGGACTCTTTTTTAAGTGTAATATAACAGATACACTACGAAGGTAACATTACAAACTATAGAATATTAAGTCAGTGTGCAACATACGGAAACACTGTGAAAACCACCTTGTATATTGATACAACTATTAGTAACTTATTAACTGTCAATCGATTTATGAACATTATTTATACTCCGTACACCCTAAAAATGTATGTATAGTACAATATGTGTAGCAATACCCAACTAACAGATGTTTTAGAAATATAGTCTACGTATCAGTTGAAAGTCATATTATTTCTGCAACCTTTTATTGTTTAGCTTTTACTATTTAGCAATTTTAAACGTTTAGGATACTCTATTACGGATTATAAGAGTTGGAATACGAGGTAGTAACCCTATGTAAATAAAGGACACCGGTGTCAGGTTTTAACAAATTTGTGAATATTGTGAATTTTACTCTTTAGATTTTAATAATATTGTAGATATCATCTGAACAATCCATTTGGTTGTTTAAACGAATATATTAATAAAGGAGCTTATTTTTATCATTATCACGTGTCAATATCATTTTATCCAAAAAAGAATATAAAATTAGGAATATAGCCACTCAACCATAATTATAAATGAAATATTTTATATATATATATATATATATATATATATATATATATAATTATTTTTTTTTGACAAAATATAATCTAAATTCCATCAATATAATTTTTTAACATAAACGCCAGAAACATATAGGGAACAGCAATCTGTTTTGCGCCACCTACCACGACTATCTTAAAATACAAAACTTTGGGGTAAAGTTTTTTTCAGGTGTGCTCGATTCCATACCAGTCAGACAGTCTAACCCTATTTTTCTACTATAAAAAAAGCTTAGATGCCTTCTTTTTCAAATAAAGATAGCAAGAGAACTAAGAAAAATTGATAATAGGAGTAAATTAGAAAGTTGCTTAAAATTGCCTGCTCTGTCTGAATCACAAAAGAAAAAATGTGGGTTCAGTGTCCCTTTAAGTAATGATTTACTTGTAGAAATGTATTTTATTATGTTTTTGCCATATTAAGGGTTAAAGGGACACTGTAGACAAAGCAAAGTACAATATTTCAATGGCACTTTTCAATATATATGTATTTAAAAACTGTCGCCTAGATTTAGAATTTTGCGGCCAAAGGGGTGCGTTAGCTACGCATGCTTTTTTTCCCCCGCACCTTTTAAACAACGCTGGTATTTAGAGTTCTCAGAAGGGCTGCGTTAGGCTCCAAAAAGGGAGCGTAGAGCATAATTTACTGCCACTTCAACTCTAAATACCAGCGGTGCTTACGGACGCGGCCAGCTTCAAAGATGTGCTCGTGCACGATTCCCCCATAGGAAACAATGGGGCAGTTTGAGCTGAAAAAAAACCTAACACCTGCAAAAAAGCAGCGTTCAGCTCCTAACGCAGCCCCATTGTTTCCTATGGGGAAACACTTCCTAAGTCTGCACCTAACACCCTAACATGTACCCCGAGTCTAAACACCCCTAAACTTACACTTATTAACCCCTAATCTGCCGCTCCGTACACCGCCGCAACCTACGTTATCCCTATGTACCCCTAATCTGCTGCCCCTAACACCGCTGACCCCTATATTATATTTATTAACCCCTAATCTGCCGCCCCCAACGTCGCCGCCACCTACCTACAATTATTAAAGTGAAGGTAAATTTTCAATACCATCAAGACATGAAAACATATTTTACTATTACCCCAACTTAATCGCTAACTTTTTGGCTGATTTTTTAATTTTATTTCTGCATTATCTATATTTCTAACTCCCTACCGTTGCGATGCGCGACTCCTCCCACATACCTTTTCCTCCTTTCCTTGTCTTTGACGTATAGAGCGGTCCCACCCGCTTTCTACGTATGCCTAAAGCGCGTTCACTAGGCTACGTGAAACAGCGCATGCAACATTCAGTGATCTCACTGTCTTCTGCGCACGCGCATATTACAAACCCTATCCCAACCGCGCATGCGTTAAATTAAATTCTAAACGTCTAATGGGTATTCAGAGATATTGAGAATACGCATGCGCAAAACGTGAGCGCGCGTAGATGCCGAGAAGAAGCTTAAAACAATGGCGCTTGCGCACAGGATAGAGTGAGCTGATGACGTGCACTGACGGCCGCCTAACGGCCAGAATTTCAGTTGGCTGATTCAGCCAACGTGATCAACAGCCAAAAAAAAAAAAAAAAAACGGGTTGCATTTGTGAACATTCACAAATGAATTAATAACAGCGATAACTTGATTTATAATGTTATTTATAAAGAATGATGAATGAAACTCATATTTATTTTTTAAAAGGAATGATATCCTGGATTGACATTAGGGTAAGTTTACTTTCACTTTAACCCCTAATCTGCCGACCGGACCTCACCGCTACTATAATAAATGTATTAACCCCTAATCCGCCTCACTCCCGCCTCAAAAACCCTATAATAAATAGTATTAACCCCTAATCTGCCCTCCCTAACATCGCCAACACCTAACTTCAAGTATTAACCCCTAATCTGCTGACCGGACCTCGCTGCTACTCTAATAAATGTATTAACCCCTAAAGCTAAGTCTAACCCTAACCCTAACACCCCCCTAAGTTAAATTTAATTTAAATCTAACGAAATAAAATAAATCTTATTAAATAAATTATTCCTATTTAAAGCTAAATACTTACCTGTAAAATAAACCCTAATATAGCTACAATATAAATAATAATTATATTGTAGCTATTTTAGGATTTATATTTATTTTACAGGCAACTTTGTATTTATTTTAACCAGGTACAATAGCTATTAAATAGTTAATAACTATTTAATAGTTACCTAGTTAAAATAATTACAAAATTACCTGTAAAATAAATCCTAACCTAAATTACAATTAAACCTAACACTACACTATCAATAAATTAATTAAATAAACTATCTACAATTAAATCAACTAAACTAAATTACAAAAAAAACCCACTAAATTACAAAAGAAACAAACACTAAATTACAAAAAATAAAAAAAGATTACAAGAACTTTAAACTAATTACACCTACTCTAAGCCCCCTAAAAAAATAACAAAGCCCCCCAAAATAAAAAAATGCCCTACCCTATTCTAAAATAAACATTTTACAGCTCTTTTACCTTACCAGCCCTTAAAAGGGCCTTTTGCGGGGCATGCCCCAAAGAAAACAGCTCTTTTGCATTTAAATAAACATACAATACCCCCCCCCAACATTACAACCCACCACCCACATACCCCTAATCTAACCCAAACACCCCTTAAAAAACCTAACACTAAGCCCCTGAAGATCTCCCTACCTTATCTTCACCACGCCGGGTATCACCGATCCGTCCAGAAGATAAGATAGTTATCTATCTTTTTAAACAATAACAATTATTGTGTAGACTGTCCCTTTAAGTGTCATTGGGTTTGTCATGTGTCAGTGCCAGCAGATAAATGATTAAAAAGGTCTGATAAGACAGTCAGTGAGATTCAGATCTAGTCCTTGGTATGAAGGAATATAGATCTGGCACTTTAAAGTGACACAGTGTGAGTAATCAAACAGACAAAATGAAAATGCTGCACAATCAAGAGATTACATTAAAGGGCCAGTCTACACCAGAATATTTATTGTTTTAAAAGATAGATAATCCCTTTATTACCCATTCCCTAGTTTTGCATAACCAACAGTTATATTAATACACTTTTTACCTCTGTGATTACCTTGTATCTAAGCCTCTGCAAGCTACCCTTTATTTCAGTTCTTTTGACAGACTTGCATTTTAGCCAATCAGTGATTTCTAAATACCGATCCGTCCAGAAGAGGGTCCGATTTCTAAGAATACCAAAAGAACAAAGCAAAATTGGTGATAGAAGTAAATTGGAAAATTGTTTAAATTTACATGCCCTATCTGAATAAGGAAAGTTTGTTTTGGACTAGACTGTCCCTTTAAAGTTAAAAAAACACATGAGTAATAACAAGACTAAATCTAAGCATGGAGCCAAAATCAATCTTACACATTTGATGCCCTTAGGGCGCGATCCGATAAAGATCGTAGTTTGCGGCGCAAGCGAGGTAACCCCCGCCGCCCGCAGTTTCAGCTTGCAACTCGAGCTATCCTATATACGGCGCCGTCAGATGCTAAAGTGCCTGTAAGTCGGACAAACCAGCGATGTCCAGAAATCTGCGTAAGTACAAATTTCTGGAGTCGCCAGTGACTTACGGCACTTTAGAAACTGCCGGCGCCTACAAAACCTGACTAAGTTATTAAATCACCCGCACTGTCTAACACGCCTCCCAAACATAGCCCGACACGTCTAACCCTCTATCCGCTATCCCCCCTCACTATCCTAACAATAAAACATGTATCAACCCCTAAACCGCCGCTCCCGGACCCCGCCGCCACCTAATAAAGTTATTAACCCCTAAACCGTCGCTCCCGGACCCCGCCGCCACCTAATAAAGTTATTAACCCCTAAACCGCCGCTCCCGGACCCCGCAGCCAGCTATATTAAATCTATAACCCCCTAATGTGAGCCCCTACCCCGCCGCCATCTATTTTAAAAATATTAACCCCTAATTTAATCCCCCTACACCGCTGCCGCCTATATTAAGCACATTAACCCCTAATCTAATCCTCCTACACCGCCGCCGCCTATATTAAACACATTAACCCCTAATCTAATCCCCCTATACCGCCGCCACCTATTTCTTTCATGTAATTAGCAAGAGTCCATGAGCTAGTGACGTATGGGATATACATTCCTACCAGGAGGGGCAAAGTTTCCCAAACCTTAAAATGCCTATAAATACACCCCTCACCACACCCACAAATCAGTTTTACAAACTTTGCCTCCTATGGAGGTGGTGAAGTAAGTTTGTGCTAGATTCTACGTTGATATGCGCTCCGCAGCAGGTTGGAGCCCGGTTTTCCTCTCAGCGTGCAGTGAATGTCAGAGGGATGTGAGGAGAGTATTGCCTATTTGAATGCAATGATCTCCTTCTACGGGGTCTATTTCATAGGTTCTCTGTTATCGGTCGTAGAGATTCATCTCTTACCTCCCTTTTCAGATCGACGATATACTCTTATATATACCATTACCTCTGCTGATTTTCGTTTCAGTACTGGTTTGGCTTTCTACAAACATGTAGATGAGTGTCCTGGGGTAAGTAAATCTTATTTTCTGTGACACTCTAAGCTATGGTTGGGCACTTTTTTATAAAGTTCTAAATATATGTATTCAAACATTTATTTGCCTTGACTCAGGATGTTCAACATTCCTTATTTTCAGACAGTCAGTTTCATATTTGGGATAATGCATTTGAATCAATCATTTTTTTCTTACCTTAAAAAATTTGACTTTTTCCCTGTGGGCTGTTAGGCTCGCGGGGGCTGCAAAATGCTTCATTTTATTACGTCATTCTGGCGCGGACTTTTTTGGCGCAAAAAATCTTTTCTGTTTCCGGCGTCATACGTGTCGCCGGAAGTTGCGTCATTTTTTTGACATTCTTTTGCACCAAAAATGTCGGCGTTCTGGATGTGGCGTCATTTTTGGCGCCAAAAGCATTTAGCTGCCAAATAATGTGGGCGTCTTATTTTGGCTCTAAAAAATATGGGCGTCGCTTTTGTCTCCACATTATTTAAGTCTCATTTTTCATTGCTTCTGGTTGCTAGAAGCTTGTTCCTTGGCATTTTTTCCCATTCCAGAAACTGTCATTTAAGGAATTTGATTAATTTTGCTTTTTATGTTGTTTTTTCTCTTACATATTGCAAGATGTCTCACGTTGCATCTGAGTCAGAAGATACTTCAGGAAAATCGCTGTCTGGTGCTGGAACTACCAAAGCTAAGTGTATCTGCTGTAAACTTTTGGTAGCTGTTCCTCCAGCTGTTGTTTGTACTAATTGTCATGACAAACTCGTTAATGCAGATAATATTTCCTTTAGTAATGTACCATTACCTGTTGCAGTTCCATCAACATCTAATGTTCAGAGTGTTCCTGATAACATAAGAGATTTTGTTTCTGAATCCATCAAGAAGGCTATGTCTGTTATTCCTCCTTCTAGTAAACATAAAAAATCTTTTAAAACTTCTCTTTATACAGATGAATTTTTAAATGAACATAATCATTCTGATTCTAATGACTCTTCTAGTTCAGAGGATTCTGTCTCAGAGGTTGATGCTGATAAATCTTCATATTTATTTAAAATGGAATTTATTCGTTCTTTACTTAAAGAAGTACTAATTGCTTTAGAAATTGAGGATTCTGGTCCTCTTGATACTAAATCTAAACTTTTAGATAAGGTCTTTAAATCTCCTGTGGTTATTCCAGAAGTTTTTCCTGTTCCTGGTGCTATTTCTTAAGTAATTTCCAGAGAATGGAATAATTTGGGTAATTCATTTACTCCTTCTAAACGTTTTAAGCAATTATATCCTGTGCCGTCTGATAGATTAGAATTTTGGGACAAAATCCCTAAAGTTGATGGGGCTATTTCTACCCTTGCTAAACGTACTACTATTCCTACGTCAGATGGTACTTCGTTTAAGGATCCTTTAGATAGGAAAATTGAATCCTTTCTAAGAAAAGCTTATCTGTGTTCAGGTAATCTTCTTAGACCTGCTATATCATTGGCTGATGTTGCTGCAGCTTCAACTTTTTGGTTCATGATTCTCATGATATTATTATTCTTCTGCAACATGCTAATAATTTTATCTGTGATGCCATTTTTGATATTATCAGAGTTGATGTCAGGTTTATGTCTCTAGCTATTTTAGCTAGAAGAGCTTTATGGCTTAAAACTTAGAATGCTGATATGTCTTCTAAATCGACTCTACTTTCCATTTCTTTCCAGGGTAACAAATTATTTGGTTCTCAGTTGGATCTCAACTGTTACTGGTGGGAAAGGAACTTTTTTACCACAGGATAAAAGATCTAAGGGTAAAAACAGGGCTAATAATCATTTTCGTTCCTTTCGTTTCAACAAAGAACAAAAGCCTGATCCTTCTTCCTCAGGAGCAGTTTCAGTTTGGAAACCATCTCCAGTCTGGAATAAATCCAAGCCTTCTAGAAAAGCAAAGCCAGCTTCTAAGTCCACATGAAGGTGCGGCCCTCATTCCAGCCCAGCTGGTAGGGGGCAGGTTACGTTTTTTTCAAAGAAATTTGGATCAATTCTGTTCACAATCTTTGGATTCAGAACATCGTTTCAGAAGGGTACAGAATTGGTTTCAAGATAAGACCTCCTGCAAAGAGATTTTTTCTTTCCCGTGTCCCAGTAAACCCAGCAAAAGCTCAAGCATTTCTGAAATGTGTTTCAGATCTAGAGTTGGCTGGAGTAATTATGCCAGTTCCAGTTCTGGAACAGGGGCTGGGGTTTTATTCGAATCTCTTCATTGTACCAAAGAAGGAGAATTCCTTCAGACCAGTTCTGGATCTAAAAATATTGAATCGTTATGTAAGGATACCAACATTCAAAATGGTAACTGTAAGGACTATCTTGCCTTTTGTTCAGCAAGGGCATTATATGTCCACGATAGATTTACAGGATGCATATCTGCATATTCCGATTCATCCAGATCACTATCAGTTCCTGAGATTCTCTTTCCTGGACAAGCATTACCAGTTTGTGGCTCTGCCGTTTGGCCTAGCTACAGCCCCAAGAATTTTTACAAAGGTTCTCGGTGCCCTTCTGTCTGTAATCAGAGAACAGGGTATTGTGGTATTTCCTTATTTGGACGATATCTTGGTACTTGCTCAGTCTTTACATTTTGCAGAATCTCATACAAATCGACTTGTGTTGTTTCTTCAAGATCATGGTTGGAGGATCAATTTACTAAAAAGTTCATTGATTCCTCAGACAAGGGTAACCTTTTTGGGTTTCCAAATAGATTCAGTGTCCATGACTCTGTCTTTGTCAGAAAAGAGACGTCTAAATTTGATTTCAGCTTGTCGAAACCTTCAGTCACAATCATTCCCTTCGGTAGCCTTATGCATGGAAATTCTAGGTCTTATGACTGCTGCATCGGACGCGATCCCCTTTGCTCGTTTTCACATGCGGCCTCTTCAGCTCTGTATGCTGAATCAATGGTGCAGGGATTACACAAAGATATCTCAATTAATATCTTTAAAACCGATTGTACGACACTCTCTGACGTGGTGGACAGATCACCATTGTTTAATTCAGGGGGCTTCTTTTGTTCTTCCGACCTGGACTGTAATTTCAACAGATGCAAGTCTTACAGGTTGGGGAGCTGTGTGGGGCTCTCTGACGGCACAAAGAGTTTGGGAATCTCAGGAGGTGAGATTACCGATCAATATTTTTGAACTCCGTGCAATTTTCAGAGCCCTTCAGTCTTGGCCTCTTCTGAAGAGAGAATCGTTCATTTGTTTTCAGACAGACAATGTCACAACTGTGGCATACATCAATCATCAAGGAGGGACTCACAGTCCTCTGGCTATGAAAGAAGTATCTCGAATTCTGGTTTGGGCGGAATCCAGCTCCTGTCTAATCTCTGCGGTTCATATTCCAGGAATAGACAATTGGGAAGCGGATTATCTCAGTCGCCAAACGTTGCATCCGGGCGAATGGTCTCTTCACCCAGAGGTATTTCTTCAGATTGTTCAAATGTGGGAACTTCCAGAAATAGATCTGATGGCTTCTCATCTAAACAAGAAACTTCCCAGGTATCTGTCCAGATCCCGGGATCCTCAGGCGGAGGCAGTGGATGCATTATCACTTCCTTGGAAGTATCATCCTGCCTATATCTTTCCGCCTCTATTTCTTCTTCCAAGAGTAATCTCCAAGATTCTGAAGGAATGCTCGTTTGTTCTGCTGGTAGCTCCGGCATGGCCTCACAGGTTTTGGTATGCGGATCTTGTCCGGATGGCCTCTTGTCAACCGTGGACTCTTCCGTTAAGACCAGACCTTCTGTTGCAAGGTCCTTTTTTCCATCAGGATCTCAAATCCTTAAATTTAAAGGTATGGAGATTGAACGCTTGATTCTTGGTCAAAGAGGTTTCTCTGACTCTGTGATTAATACTATGTTACAGGCTCGTAAATCTGTATCTAGAGAGATATATTATAGAGTCTGGAAGACTTATATTTCTTGGTGTCTTTCTCATCATTTTTCCTGGCATTCTTTTAGAATTCCGAGAATTTTACAGTTTCTTCAGGATGGTTTAGATAAAGGTTTGTCCGCAAGTTCCTTGAAAGGTCAAATTTCTGCTCTTTCTGTTCTTTTTCACAGAAAGATTGCTAATCTTCCTGATATTCATTGTTTTGTACAAGCCTTGGTTCGTATAAAACCTGTCATTAAGTCAATTTCTCCTCCTTGGAGTTTGAATTTGGTTCTGGGGGCTCTTCAAGCTCCTCCGTTTGAACCTATGCATTCTTTGGACATTAAATTACTTTCTTGGAAAGTTTTGTTCCTTTTGGCCATCTCTTCTGCCAGAAGAGTCTCTGAATTATCTGCTCTTTCTTGTGTCTCCTTTTCTGATTTTTCATCAGGATAAGGCGGTGTTGCGAACTTCTTTTGAATTTTTGCCTAAGGTTGTGAATTCCAACAACATTAGTAGAGAAATTGTGGTTCCTTCATTATGTCCTAATCCTAAGAATTCTAAGGAGAAATCGTTGCATTCTTTGGATGTTGTTAGAGCTTTGAAATATTATGTTGAAGCTACTAAGTCTTTCCGAAAGACTTCTAGTCTATTTGTTATCTTTTCCGGTTCTAGAAAAGGCCAGAAAGCTTCTGCCATTTCTTTGGCATCTTGGTTGAAATCTTTAATTCATCATGGTTATGTCGAGTCGGGTAAAACTCCGCCTCAAAGGATTACAGCTCATTCTACTAGGTCAGTTTCTACTTCCTGGGCGTTTAGGAATGAAGCTTCGGTTGATCAGATTTGCAAAGCAGCAACTTGGTCTTCTTTGCATACTTTTACTAAATTCTACCATTTTGATGTGTTTTCTTCTTCTGAAGCAGTTTTTGGTAGAAAAGTACTTCAGGCAGCGGTTTCAGTTTGAATCTTCTGCTCTTTTTTTCAATATTTTGGGTGTGGATTATTTTCAGCAGGAATTGGCTGTCTTTATTTTATCCCTCCCTCTCTAGTGACTCTTGCGTGGAAAGATCCACATCTTGGGTAGTCATTATCCCATACGTCACTAGCTCATGGACTCTTGCTAATTACATGAAAGAAAACATAATTTATGTAAGAACTTACCTGATAAATTCATTTCTTTCATATTAGCAAGAGTCCATGAGGCCCACCCTTTTTTGTGGTGGTTATGATTTTTTGTATAAAGCACAATTATTCCAATTCCTTATTTTTTTATGCTTTCGCACTTTTTTCTTATCACCCCACTTCTTGGCTATTCGTTAAACTGATTTGTGGGTGTGGTGAGGGGTGTATTTATAGGCATTTTAAGGTTTGGGAAACTTTGCCCCTCCTGGTAGGAATGTATATCCCATACGTCACTAGCTCATGGACTCTTGCTAATATGAAAGAAATGAATTTATCAGGTAAGTTCTTACATAAATTATGTTTTTAAATTAATTAACCCCTAATCTAATCCCCCTATACCGCCGCCTATATTAAATTAATTAACCCCTAAAATACTAAACTATCCCTACCACTAAACCTAAGTCTAACCCTACAAATAGCCCTGAAAAGGGCTTTTTGCGTGACATTACCCCAAAGTAAACAGCTCTATTGCCAGCCCTTAAAAGGGCTTTTTGCGGGGCATGCCCCAAAGAATTCAGCTCTTTTACCAGCCCTTAAAAAGGCTTTTGGCAGGGCATTGTCACAAAGTAAACAGCTCTTTTGCATCTAAGCTAAATCCCCCTACACTGCCGCCACCTATAATAAATGTATTACCCCCTAATCTAATCCCCCTACACCGCCGCCACCTATATTAAATAGATTAACCCCTAATCTAATCCCCCTACACCGCCGCCACCTATATTAACTATATTAACCCTAATTATATTAGGGTTAATATAGTTAATATAGTTAGTATATTATATATATTAACTATATTAACCCTAATTATATTAGGGTTAATATAGTTAATATCGTTATTATATTATATATATATTAAGTATAATAACCCTATCTAACTCTAACATCCCTAACTAAATTCTTATTAAAATAAATCTAATTAATATTATTAATTCAACTATTCCTATTTAAATCTAAATACTTACCTATAAAATAAACCCTAAGATAGCTACAATGTAATTAATAATTACATTGTAGCTATTTTAGGGTTTATATTTATTTTACAGGTAACTTGGTATTTATTTTAACTAGGTACAATAGCTATAAAATAGTTAATAACTATTTAATAGCTACCTAGTTAAAATAATTACCAATGTACCTGTAAAATAAATCCTAACCTAAGTTACAAATACACCTACACTATCAATAAATTAAATAAACTACAAACATCTAAACTAAAATACAATTAAATAAACTAAACTAAATTACCAAAAAAAACCCACTAAATTACAAAAAATAAAAAAATAATTACAAGATTTTTAAGCTAATTACACCTATTCTAAGCCCCCTAATAAAATAATAAAGCCCCCCAAAATAAAAAAATTTCCCTACCCTATTCTAAATTTAAAAAGTTAACAGCTCTTTTGCCTTACCAGCCCTTAAAAGGGCCTTTTGCGGGGCATGCCCCAAATAAAACAGCTCTTTTGCCTGTAAAGAAAAAACACAATACCACCCCCCAACATTACAACCCACCACCCACATACCCCTATTCTAAACCCACCCAAACCCCCCTTAAAAAAACCTTACACTACCCCCCTGAAGATCTCCCTACCTTGTCTTCACCCAGCCGGGTCGAACTCTTCATCCGATCCGGGCGATGTCCAATCAAGCGGCAGTGAAGTCTTCTTCCATCCGGGCGATGTCTTCTTCCATCCGGTGATGTCTTCAAGCAAGCGGCAGAGAGTCTTCTTCCATCTGCGATGTCTTCAAGCAAAGCGGCATCTTCAATCTTCTTTCTTCGCTCCTCCGCCGCGGAGCATCCATCCGGCACGACGACTTCCCGACGAATGAGGTTTCTTTAAATGACGTCATCCAAGATGGCGTCCGTCGAATTCCGATTGGCTGATAGGATTCTATCAGCCAATCGGAATTAAGGTAGAAAAATCTGAACCAATCAGCCAATCGGATTGAACTTGAATCTGATTGGCTGATTCAATCAGCCAATCAGATTTTTCTACCTTAATTCCGATTGGCTGATAGAATCCTATCAGCCAATCGGAATTCGACGGACGCCATCTTGGATGACGTCATTTAAAGAAACCTCATTCGTCGGGAAGTCGTCGTGCCGGATGGATGCTCCGCGGCGGAGGAGCGAAGAAAGAAGATTGAAGATGCCGCTTTGCTTGAAGACATCGCCGATGGAAGAAGACATCGCCCGGATGGAAGAAGACTTCACTGCCGCTTGATTGGACATCGCCCGGATCGGATGAAGAGTTCGACCCGGCTGGGTGAAGACAAGGTAGGGAGATCTTCAGGGGGGTAGTGTAAGGTTTTTTTAAGGGGGGTTTGGGTGGGTTTAGAATAGGGGTATGTGGGTGGTGGGTTGTAATGTTGGGGGGTGGTATTGTGTTTTTTCTTTACAGGCAAAAGAGCTGTTTTATTTGGGGCATGCCCCGCAAAAGGCCCTTTTAAGGGCTGGTAAGGCAAAAGAGCTGTTAACTTTTTAAATTTAGAATAGGGTAGGGAAATTTTTTTATTTTAGGGGGCTTTATTATTTTATTAGGGGGCTTAGAATAGGTGTAATTAGCTTAAAAATCTTGTAATTATTTTTTTATTTTTTGTAATTTAGTGTTTGTTTTTTTTTGGTAATTTAGTTTAGTTTATTTAATTGTATTTTAGTTTAGATGTTTGTAGTTTATTTAATTTATTTATAGTCTAGGTCAATTTGTAACTTAGGTTAGGATTTATTTTACAGGTACATTGGTAATTATTTTAACTAGGTAGCTATTAAATAGTTATTAACTATTTAATAGCTATTGTACCTAGTTAAAATAAATACCAAGTTACCTGTAAAATAAATATAAACCCTAAAATAGCTACAATGTAATTATAAATTACATTGTAGCTATTTTAGGGTTTATTTTATAGGTAAGTATTTAGATTTAAATAGGAATAGTTTAATTAATAATATTAATTAGATTTATTTTAATAAGAATTTAGTTAGGGATGTTAGAGTTAGATAGGGTTATTATACTTAATATATATATAATATAATAACGATATTAACTATATTAACCCTAATATAATTAGGGTTAATATAGGTGGCGTCGGTGTAGGGGGATTAGATTAGGGGTTAATCTATTTAATATAGGTGGCGGCGGTGTAGGGGGATTAGATTAGGGGGTAATACATTTATTATAGGTGGCGGCGGTATAGGGGGATTTAGCTTAGATGCAAAAGAGCTGTTTACTTTGTGACAATGCCCCGCCAAAAGCCCTTTTAAGGGCTGGTAAAAGAGCTGTTTTCTTTGTGGCATGCCCCGCAAAAAGCCCTTTTAAGGGATGGCAATAGAGCTGTTTACTTTGGGGTAATGTCACGCAAAAAGCCCTTTTCAGGGCTATTTGTAGGGTTAGACTTAGGTTTAGTGGTAGGGATAGTTTAGTATTTTAGGGGTTAATTAATTTAATATAGGCGGCGGCGGTATAGGGGGATTAGATTAGGGGTTAATGTGTTTAATATAGGCGGCTGCGGTGTAGGGGGATTAAATTAGGGGTTAATATTTTTAAAATAGATGGCGGCGGGGTAGGAGCTCACATTAGGGGGTTAGAGATTTAATATAGCTGGCGGCGGGGTCCGGGAGCGGCGGTTTAGGGGTTAATAACTTTATTAGGTGGAGGCGGGGTCCGGGAGCGGCGGTTTAGGGGTTAATAACTTTATTAGGGATTGCGGCGGGGGATCGCGGTTGACAGGTAGATAGACATTGCGCATGCGTTAGGTGTTAGGTTTTATTTAGCAGATCGCGGTTGACAGGTAGATAGACATTGCGCATGCGTTAGGTGTTAGGTTTTATTTAGCAGCTAGTTTAGGGAGTTACGGGGCTCCAATAGACAGCGTAAGGCTTACTACGGCTGCATTTTGTGGCGAGGTGAAAATGGAGTAAGATTTCTCCATTTTCGCCACATAAGTCCTTACGTTGTATATTGGATACCAAACTGCGCTGGTTTGGTATACCTGCCTATGGCCCAAAAAACTACGGGCGACGGCAGAAATATACGAGCGTAACTTCTAGGTTACGCCGTATATAGGATACCAAACCAGCGCAAATTTCAGCGTTGCCGGCTTTTGCGGGCGACGCTGCATATCGGATCGGGCCCTTAGTGGCACTTCAAAATAAACTCTGTATCAATGATAAAGTACAATTTGGGTGTGAAATGAGTCATATGTTCTTTGGGTTACCCCTATGATTTTTTATTTTTTTAATAGATGTGTTTTCAAGTTTAATATTAACACTTAATGTACAACCATTACTATTATTAACAAGTACATTTTTGATGGTTTTGTTTCTCCCTTCTGCTTACACCCCACTCCATTGTGGGGTTTGTAGTTTGGGGAGCTCAATCTACAGTAAGGATAACGAAATTAAAACTTGCACAGTGTTCACATCTGTTTCATTAAGAAGATAACAAAAAGGTTTTAAAAACAATTGCAGTTTATTTTTTGTCTTTTTTTTTCTCGTAAGAATCAGATCAATTATTATTTATGCAAGATATATATATATTAAATTTATTGCATTACAATGCAAGAACATTTTCAGTGTTCCAAACAGCTATTACATCCTATAAAGGGTGACTTGGTAAATGAGGCCAAGATAAATCAGTACTAATAATATAAAGGTAATATCTCCCATCAGGAAAATGTAGACAAAGAAAAAGTGCTAGGGCGAGATTGCATATGTGGCGTTGCCCGCAAAAGCCGGCGTTGCCAGTTTTTAGTCTGGTATTGCTATCACATATACAGCGCCGTATATATTTCACCAATTGCCCGCTAATTTTACTCCCATAAACTAAAAAAGAAGCCCCGTCGCAAATCTGTATCATATATTCAGCGCAAGGACTTACGCAGCGAAAATGGAGACATTTTACTCCATTTTCACCTCGCCACACATAGGCAGGCGCAGCAAGCCTTGCACTGAATATATAAGTACCGTAACTTCCTGGAAGTTTTAACTAACACCTAACGCATGCGCAATATCTACCTGTCAACCGTCATCCCCCCACCGCAATAACTTAATAAAATCTATTAACCTCTAATCCGCCAACCCCCACAACGCAATCTACCTAATAAATGTATTAACCCCTAATCCGCCATCCCCCAATGCCTAATAAATGTATTAACCCCTAATCTGCCATCCCCCACATCGCAAACTGCCTAATAAAGTGATTAACCCCTAAATCACCATCCCCCCACAACCTAATTAAACTTTTAACCCCTAAACCACCAACCCCCCACAATGCAATAAACTAATTTAATCACTAAGCCCCCTAACCTAACACCCCCTAAATTAACCCCAATTACATAAAATAATAAAATACTAAGTTAAAATTAAAATAAAAAAATCCTAACAGTACTTAAAAACCCCCAACTAAGATTAAATTAAAATAAATAAATCTAAAATTATAAAAAATAAAAAAAAGTCTAAAATTACAGAAAAAAATAAAGCAGATTATCAAAAATTAAAAAATTAAACCTAATCTAATACCCCTATGAAAATAAAAAAGCCCCCCAAAATAAAAACATCCCCTAAACTAAACTCCCAATAGCCCTTAAAAGGGCCTTTTGTAGGGCATTGCCCTAAATTAATCAGCTCTTTTGCATAAAAAAATACTAAGTCCCCCCTAACAGTAAACCCCCCCACCCACCAAACCCCCCAAAATAAAAGAACCTAACCCTAAAAAAACCTAATCTACCCATTGCCCTTAAAGGGGCATTTGTAGGGACATTGCCCTTTATAGGTACTCACCGTTCCGGCGGAGAAAGTCTTCTTCCATGCAGCGACATCTTCTTCCAGCACGGGGACCTCTTCTATCTTCATCCAGGGCGAAGGCGGCGTGGAGCAGAGGTGACCGTGGAGCAAGAACACTGGCTACAGAGCCATCCAGCGTGAAGGATCCTCTTTGTACGATTGTCGCCGCACACTGAGGATTGAATGCAAGGTACCCGTTTTATATTTGGGGTACCTTGCATTCCTATTGGCTGAAATTTTCAAATCAGCCAATAGGATGAGAGCTACTGAAATCCTTTTTGAACAGCCAATAGGATTTCAGGGGTTTAGGGGTTAATAGGTTAATTAGGTTTATTGCATTGTGGGTGGTTGGCATTTTAGGGGTTAATAGGTTAATTAGGTTTATTGTGTTGTGGGTTAGATGGCAGTTTAGGGGTTAATCACTTTATTAGGCAGTTTGCAATGTGAGGGGATGGCGGATTAGGGGTTAATACATTTATTAGATATATTGCAATGTGGTAAATGGTGTATTAGGGGTTAATAGTTTAATTAGGTATTTCTCCTGTTAAGTGTGATCAGTCCACGGGTCATCATTACTTCTGGGATATTACTCCTCCCCAACAGGAAGTGCAAGAGGATTCACCCAGCAGAGCTGCCATATAGCTCCTCCCCTCTACGTCACCCCCAGTCATTCTCTTGCACCCAACGACTAGATAGGATGTGTGAGAGGACTATGGTGATTATACTTAGTTTTATACCTTCAATCAAAAGTTTGTTATTTTATAATAGCACCGGAGTGTGTTATTTCTTCTCTGGTAGATTTGAAGAAGATTCTACCTGAGTTTTTACTATGATTTTAGCCGGCGTAGTTAAGATCATATTGCTGTTTCTCGGCCATCTGAGGAGAGGTAAACTTCAGATCAGGGGACAGCGGGCAGATTAATCTGCAAAGAGGTATGTAGCAGCTTATTATTTTCTGACAATGGAATTGATGAGAAAATCCTGCCATACCGATATAATGTAAACTCAGCCTTAAATGCAGTAGCAGCATCTGGTATCAGGCTGTCATGTATGTATATTTTACACTTCAGTATTCTGGGGAATGGTACTTCACTGGAATTACACTGTGTACATAAGACTTTAGCCTAATTTGCAGGGACTGGCAACAGGCTTTTTAATAACTCTTAATTTATGTTAAACGTTTTTTGCTGGAATGTAAAATCGTTTTCATTTTCTGAGGTACTGGGTGAATAAAATGTTTGGGCACTATTTTTTTCCACTTGGCAGTTGCTTGATTTAATTTATGACAGTTTACTGATCTCTCTCACTGTTGTGTGTGAGGGGGAGTGGCCTTTTTTGGCGCTTTTGCTACGCATCAAAAAATTCAGTCAGAAGCTCATTGTATTTCCTGCATGATCCGGTTCATCTCTACAGAACTCAGGGGTCTTCAAAACTTGTTTTGAGGGAGGTAATCCTCACAGCAGAGCTGTGAGATTGTAGTTGACTGTGATAAAAAACGTTTATTTCTGTAACTTTTTTTTCTGCTATCAGGGTTAGTTATCCTTTGCTAATGGGAACAAGCCTTTGCTAAAATTGTGTTTTTTACAAAGATTTGATGCTATAACCTTTTCAGTTTATTAATTTTCAACTGTCATAACTCTTTCTGTGCTTCTTATAGGCACAGTACGTTTTCATATCATAGTAATTTACTTGAATAGTATTTCCAAGTTGCTAGTTTATTTGCTAGTGTGTTAAACATGTCTGATTCAGGGGAAGACATCTGTGCTATATGTGCTAATGCCAAAGTGGAGCCCAATAGAAATTTATGTACTAACTGCATTGATGCTACTTTAAATAAGAGTCAATCTGTACAAATTGAACACATTTCACCAAACAACGAGGGGAGAGTTATGCCGACTAACTCGCCTCACGTGACAGTACCTGCATCTCCCGCTCAGGAGGTGCGTGATATTGTGGCGCCGAGTACATCTGGGCGGCCATTACAAATAACATTACAGGATATGGCTACTGTTATGACTGAAGTTTTGGCTAAATTACCAGAACTAAGAGGTAAGCGTGATCACTCTGGGGTGAGAACAGAGTGCGCTGATAATGCTAGGGCCATGTCAGATACTGCGTCACAACTTGCAGAACATGAGGACGGAGAGCTTCTTTCTGCGGCTGACGGTTCTGATCCAAACAGATTGGATTCAGATATTTCAAATTTTAAATTTAAGCTGGAAAACCTCCGTGTATTACTAGGGGAGGTGTTAGCGGCTCTGAATGATTGTAACACAGTTGCAATACCAGAGAAAATGTGTAGGTTGGATAAATATTTTGCGGTACCATCGAGTACTGACGTTTTTCCTATACCTAAGAGACTAACTGAAATTGTTACTAAGGAGTGGGATAGACCCGGTGTGCCGTTCTCACCCCCTCCGATATTTAGAAAGATGTTTCCAATAGACACCACCACACGGGACTTATGGCAAACGGTCCCTAAGGTGGAAGGAGCAGTTTCTACTTTAGCTAAGCGTACCACTATCCCGGTGGAGGATAGCTGTGCCTTTTCAGATCCAATGGATAAAAAGTTAGAGGGTTACCTTAAGAAAATGTTTGTTCAACAAGGTTTTATATTGCAACCCCTTGCATGCATTGCGCCGGTGACGGCTGCGGCGGCATTCTGGTTTGAGTCTCTGGAAGAGACCATTAGTTCAGCTACTCTGGATGAGATTACGGACAAGCTTAGAGTCCTTAAGCTAGCTAATTCATTCATTTCGGATGCCGTAGTACATTTAACTAAACTTACGGCTAAGAATTCTGGATTCGCCATTCAGGCGCGCAGAGCACTGTGGCTAAAATCCTGGTCAGCTGACGTTACTTCTAAGTCTAAATTACTTAATATACCTTTCAAGGGGCAGACCTTATTTGGGCCCGGTTTGAAAGAAATTATCGCTGACATTACAGGAGGTAAAGGCCATGCCCTGCCTCAAGACAGAGCCAAACCTAAGGCTAGACAGTCTAATTTTCGTTCCTTTCGGAATTTCAAAGCAGGAGCAGCATCAACTTCCTCTGCTCCAAAACAGGAAGGATCTGTTGCTCGCTACAGACAAGGCTGGAGACCTAACCAGTCCTGGAACAAGGGCAAGCAGGCCAGGAAACCTGCTGCTGCCCCTAAAACAGCATGAATTGAGGGCCCCCGATCCGGGATCGGATCTAGTGGGGGGCAGACTTTCTCTCTTCGCCCAGGCTTGGGCAAGAGATGTCCAGGATCCCTGGGCGCTAGAGATAATATCTCAGGGATACCTTCTGGACTTCAAATACTCTCCTCCAAGAGAGAGATTTCATCTGTCGAGGTTGTCAACAAACCAAACAAAGAAAGAGGCGTTTCTACGCTGCGTACAAGAGCTTTTGTTAATGGGAGTAATCCATCCAGTTCCACGGTCGGAACAGGGACAAGGGTTTTACTCAAATCTGTTTGTGGTTCCCAAAAAAGAGGGAACTTTCAGACCAATCCTGGATTTAAAGATCCTAAACAAATTCCTAAGAGTTCCATCGTTCAAAATGGAGACTATTCGGACAATTTTACCCATGATCCAAAAGGGTCAGTACATGACCACAGTGGATTTAAAAGATGCTTACCTTCACCTACCGATTCACAAAGATCATTTCCGGTATCTAAGGTTTGCCTTTCTAGACAGGCATTACCAGTTTGTAGCTCTTCCATTCGGATTGGCTACAGCTCCAAGAATCTTCACAAAGGTTCTGGGTGCTCTTCTGGCGGTACTAAGACCGCGAGGAATTTCGGTAGCTCCGTACCTAGACGACATTCTGATACAAGCTTCAAGCTTTCAAACTGCCAAGTCTCATACAGAGTTAGTACTGGCATTTCTAAGGTCGCATGGATGGAAGGTGAACGAAAAGAAAAGTTCTCTCTTTCCACTCACAAGAGTTCCCTTCCTGGGGACTCTTATAGATTCTGTAGAAATGAAAATTTACCTGACAGAAGACAGGTTAACAAAACTTCAAAGTGCATGCCGTGTCCTTCATTCCATTCAACACCCGTCAGTGGCTCAATGCATGGAGGTAATCGGCTTAATGGTAGCGGCAATGGACATAGTACCCTTTGCACGCCTACATCTCAGACCACTGCAATTGTGCATGCTAAGTCAGTGGAATGGGGATTACTCAGACTTGTCCCCTTCTCTGAATCTGGATCAAGAGACCAGAAATTCTCTTCTATGGTGGCTTTCTCGGCCACATCTGTCCAGGGGGATGCCATTCAGCAGGCCAGACTGGACAATTGTAACAACAGACGCCAGCCTTCTAGGTTGGGGCACCGTCTGGAATTCTCTGAAGGCTCAGGGACAATGGAATCAGGAGGAGAGTCTCCTACCAATAAACATTCTGGAATTGAGAGCAGTTCTCAATGCCCTCCTGGCTTGGCCCCAGTTGACAACTAGGGGGTTCATCAGGTTTCAGTCGGACAACATCACGACTGTAGCTTACATCAACCATCAGGGAGGGACAAGAAGCTCCCTAGCAATGATGGAAGTATCAAAGATAATTCGCTGGGCAGAGTCTCACTCTTGCCACCTGTCAGCAATCCACATCCCGGGAGTGGAGAACTGGGAGGCGGATTTTTTAAGTCGTCAGACTTTTCATCCGGGGGAGTGGGAACTTCATCCGGAGATCTTTGCCCAAATACTTCGTCATTGGGGCAAACCAGAGATAGATCTCATGGCGTCTCGGCAGAACGCCAAGCTTCCTCGTTACGGGTCCAGATCCAGGGATCCGGGAGCGGTCCTGATAGATGCCTTGACAGCACCTTGGACCTTCAGGATGGCTTATGTGTTTCCACCCTTCCTGATGCTTCCTCGATTAATTGCCAGAATCAAGCAGGAGAGAGCATCAGTGATTCTAATAGCACCTGCATGGCCACGCAGGACTTGGTATGCAGATCTGGTGGACATGTCATCCTGTCCACCTTGGTCTCTACCTCTGAAACAGGACCTTCTGATACAGGGTCCTTTCAAACATCAAAATCTAGCTTCTCTGAAGCTGACTGCTTGGAAATTGAACGCTTGATTTTATCAAAACGTGGTTTTTCTGAGTCAGTTATTGATACCTTAATACAGGCTAGGAAGCCTGTTACCAGAAAGATTTACCATAAGATATGGCGTAAATACCTATATTGGTGCGAATCCAAAGGTTACTCTTGGAGTAAGGTTAGGATTCCTAGGATATTGTCTTTTCTACAAGAAGGTTTAGAAAAGGGTTTATCTGCTAGTTCCTTAAAGGGACAGATCTCAGCTCTGTCCATTCTGTTGCACAAACGTCTGTCAGAAGTTCCAGACGTTCAGGCTTTTTGTCAGGCTTTGGCCAGGATTAAGCCTGTGTTTAAAACTGTTGCTCCGCCATGGAGTTTAAACCTTGTTCTTAACGTTTTACAGGGCGTTCCGTTTGAACCCCTTCATTCCATTGATATAAAGTTGTTATCTTGGAAAGTTCTATTTTTAATGGCTATTTCCTCGGCTCGAAGAGTCTCTGAGTTATCAGCCTTACATTGTGATTCTCCTTATTTGATTTTTCATTCGGATAAGGTAGTTCTGCGTACTAAACCTGGGTTCTTACCTAAGGTAGTCACTAACAGGAATATCAATCAAGAGATTGTTGTTCCATCCTTGTGTCCAAATCCTTCTTCAAAGAAGGAACGTCTTCTGCACAATCTGGATGTAGTTCGTGCCCTAAAATTTTACTTACAGGCAACTAAAGAATTTCGACAAACGTCTTCCCTGTTTGTCGTTTACTCTGGTCAGAGGAGAGGTCAAAAAGCTTCTGCTACCTCTCTCTCTTTTTGGCTTCGTAGCATAATTCGTTTAGCTTATGAGACTGCTGGACAGCAGCCTCCTGAAAGAATTACAGCTCATTCCACTAGAGCTGTGGCTTCCACTTGGGCCTTTAAGAATGAGGCCTCTGTTGAACAGATTTGCAAGGCTGCAACTTGGTCTTCGCTTCATACTTTTTCCAAATTTTACAAATTTGACACTTTTGCTTCCTCGGAGGCTATTTTTGGGAGAAAGGTTCTTCAGGCAGTGGTTCCTTCTGTATAAAGAGCCTGCCTATCCCTCCCGTCATCCGTGTACTTTTGCTTTGGTATTGGTATCCCAGAAGTAATGATGACCCGTGGACTGATCACACTTAACAGGAGAAAACATAATTTATGCTTACCTGATAAATTCCTTTCTCCTGTAGTGTGATCAGTCCACGGCCCGCCCTGTTTTTTATGGCAGGTAAATATTTTTTAAATTATACTCCAGTCACCACTACACCCTTTGGCTTCTCCTTTCTCGTTGGTCCTTGGTCGAATGACTGGGGGTGACGTAGAGGGGAGGAGCTATATGGCAGCTCTGCTGGGTGAATCCTCTTGCACTTCCTGTTGGGGAGGAGTAATATCCCAGAAGTAATGATGACCCGTGGACTGATCACACTACAGGAGAAAGGAATTTATCAGGTAAGCATAAATTATGTTTTTGCATTGTGGGGGTTTGGCCGTTTAGGGGTTAATACTTTTATTATTAGTTGCGAAGTGGGGTGATGGCGGATATAGGGGTTTTGACGTGTCGGGTTTATTTTTGGGAGGCGGGTTAGACTTTTACAGGCTATTTAACTTTTTTTTTTTTTTTTCTTATGAGCCGGCAGTTTCTATACTGACTTACGGCATTATATGAACTGCTAGTGCGGTTTATGTGATTCCCCGATGTGCAAGGTGAAATTACGGGTGACGCAGGTTTCAGCAGTTGCGCTGAAGCCTGCGCCGCATATGTAATCTCCCCCCTAATGTCTTTAAAGCTATATAGTATAGCTCAGGGTTCTTAAAAAAAAAAAAAGACCAGTGCCATGACACATTTGCAACACTATTTTTATACTTAGTCTGAAAATGTCTGAAGTAATATACAGCAAGATAGCTGCAATTTTTGGCAAAGTGACTAAAATGTCTGCGTACTTTATTCCTGGTTGTAGTAAAACTTCAAAGTATTGTAAAATGTAATAACACACACACACACACCACACACACTCTCATACAACAGAGACACCACACACTCTAATACAACACACTCACAACACAGACTCTCATATAACACACACACACTCTCATACAACACACACACACTCTCATACAACACACACTCACTCTCATACAACACACACACACTCTCATACAACACACACTCACTCTCATACAACACACACACACACACTCTCATACAACAGAGACACCACACACTCTAATACAACACACTCACAACACAGACTCTCATACAACACACACACACTCTCATACAACACACACACTCTCTCATACAACACACACTCACTCTCATACAACACACACACACACACTCTCATACAACAGAGACACCACACACTCTAATACAACACACTCACAACACAGACTCTCATACAACACACACACACTCTCATACAACACACACTCACTCTCATACAACACACACACACTCTCATACAACACACACACACACACTCTCATACAACAGAGACACCACACACTCTAATACAACACACTCACAACACAGACTCTCATACAACACACACACACTCTCATACAACACACACTCACTCTCATACAACACACACACACTCTCATACAACACACACTCACTCTCATACAACACACACACACACACACTCTCATACAACAGAGACATCACACACTCTAATACAACACACTCACAACACAGACTCTCATATAACACACACACACTCTCATACAACACACACACACTCTCATACAACACACACTCACTCTCATACAACACACACACACACTCTCATACAACAGACATACCACACACTCATACAACACACACACCACACACACTCTCATACAAAACACACACACTCTCATACAAAACACACACACACACTCATACAAAACACTCTCATACAACACATACACATTCTCATACAACTCACACACACTCTCATACAACACACACACACACACTCTCATACAACAGACATACCACACACTCATACAACACACACACCACACACACTCTCATACAAAACACACACACTCTCATACAAAACACACACACACACTCATACAAAACACTCACTCTCATACAACACACACACAACACACGCTCTCATACTACACACTCTCATACTACAAACACACACATTCTCATACTACACACACACACTCTCATACTACACACACACTCACTCACTCTCATACAAGACACACACCACATGCACTCTGATACAACACACACACACTCTTATGCAACACACACACACTCTCATACAAAACACACACACACCACACACATTCTCATACAACACACACGCCACACAAACTCATACAAAACACATACACGCCACACACACTCTCATACAACACATATCACTCTCTCCTACAACAGATACACAAGCCACGACCCGTAATGGGTCCCGACGCGTGGTTTGAAGAACCCTGGTATAGCTAAAGGAAGATAGGGTGGCTCAGAATTAAATAAAATTAGATACTTATCATTTTCACTTAGCTATTGGAATTTGTCCAGCTGCTCTACATGTTATGATTCAAAGTTAATTTTTCGTTCCAACCAGTATAACTCCTCTATTAATAATTGTGACATTTTAACAATATATCTTGTTATAACCTGCTGATTTTAGTGGGAAGCAAACGTATTTAAATTCATAAAGTATTATTGTAAGTATTCCACATATTCACGTCTGAAAGATAAATACACAAATATAATTAGGATTGATTTAGTTCAGTTAATTGTCCCTTCTTAATAACAAAAGACACACTATGGGAACAAAACAGCAAAAGGATATTGTAAAAGATGAGAAAATAGTGTAACATTTAAAGGAACCTGAACCCCAAATGTTTTCTTTCATGATTTAGAAACAGCATGCATTTTTAAACAACGTTCCAATTTACTTAAATTATCTCATTTGATCCATTCTCATGATATCCTTTGTTGAAAAGCATATCTAAATAGCCTCAGTAGCTGCTGATTGGTGGCTGCACATAGATGCCTCATGCGATTGGCTCCCCCATGTGCATTTTTATTTCTTCAACAAAGGATATCTAAAGGTAGCAACAAAATATAGAACATATTTAGCTGAATATACTGTAACTGTATAAAGAGAAGTATAAAAATTGAAGAAGCTATGTGGCAGAATGTGCAACTGCAGTTAATCCTTTGTTGCAATCAGACCAACTGTGATAATTCCACCTGAGAGCAATTAAAGGGACATGAAACTCTATTTTTATTTTCTTTCATGATTTATAAAGAACATGCAATTCTAAACAACTTTCTAATTGACTTCTATTATCTAATTTGCTTCATTCTCTTGATATCATTTGCTGAAAAGCATATCTAGATAGGCCCAGTAGTTGCTGATTGGTTGCTGCACATAGATTTCCCATGTGATTGGCTCACCCATGTGCATTGCTATTTCTTCATCAAAGGATATCTAAAGAATTAAGCAAATTAGATAATACAAGTAAATTGGAATGTTGCTTAAAATTGTATTCTCTATCGGAATCATAAAAGAAAAATTGTGGGTTTAGTGTCCCTTATATAATAAGAATAAGAATAAGCATCAGAGTGGGAGGGTGTAAATCAGATGATGTTTGGGAGCAGGCAGTGGTCAGATGCTTTAAGTGAGATAGGAGTCTATGTGAAGTGAGTTTGTGGGATAGAGCATACTGTGGGGTAGATTTATCATACCCCGGGCCGGCATGATTCACTATATCGAATCCTGTCCGCCCTGCATCGCTTATTGCACAAGCATTTCTAGTGAAATGCTTGTGCAATGCCACCCCCTGCACATTCACGGCCAATTGGCCTCTAGCAGGGGGTGTCAATCATCCCGATCGTATCTGACGAGTTAACGAGCAGCGGTCTTATGACCACTGCTTCTTAACTTAAGTTTCCAGGGAGCCTGAAGGCCTGCGCAGAATAATCAGCATCCACTGTTAGATAAATGTACCCCATTGAGTGTTCAGCTACAGAGGTTTCAGGAATGAAGGGAGTGGTTTTAGCTGTGTAGATAAGCAGGCGGGAAGAGGGATGGGGGGTTAATAACAGGGGTAAGATGGAAATACTGTACATGAAGAACAAAAAAATAATAACTCTGTAAAATACATAGGTTAAACAAGGTCTTCAGTGCAGATGGATTGTCCCCATACCTCAGCTTGGCTATGTAAAACAGATGATGTTTGTGAGCAGGCAGTAGGCAGGTGCTCAATGCAGTAGAATTGCATAATTAACAAGTGCATAATAAAAAAGATAATCACTTAAATTATCTGAATTTCAAATAAGAAGTAGATTTTTTCCTTACAAATTTACTTTTTCTCCCATGTTCCGGCCCATTGTATCATGTGACAAACATCAGCTAATCACAGACTAGTATACGTATACCCTGTGAGCTTGCTCAATAGGATCTTGTTCCCCAGAAAGTGTGCATATAAAAAGAGTGTCCCTTTAAGTGAGCTGGGAGTCTGTGTGATAGAGTATAGGGTGAGTGTTCAACTTCAGGGGTTTCAGGAATTAACTAGCATGAATTTCAGTAGAAGGGATCATGACAATATATTTGTTCATTATGTTGTCCTTCACAACAATGGTGACAGTAAACTTTAAATCTTAAATGGCAAAGCCTGGAAGTGTCATGGAGCCTTAATACTGAAATACTTAAACTACCCCCTTTTGTAAAGTCTTAAACTTCATCAATCGGCCATTTTTAAGAGCCATGCTGTGCATATTTTTTATATATATATATATATATATATATATATATATATATATATATATATATATATATATATATATATATATATAACATTATATTATATATAACATGCACCCCATGGCTCTTAAAAATGGCCGATTGATGTGGTATAAACGTTCGCCTATAATAGACAACTGTACCGATGCTCTGCTCTGCCAAAACTAAATTTACGGCCAGAGCTAAGTTGTAGCGCATGCGCAGCTAGTCTGTCTAGGATCAGATAGCATGAATGTGCTGAAGGAAAAGGGGCGTGGCACACCTTTCTCGTAGGATGAGCGGGTTAGTAAGCTGAATGCTGAAGCTAGGGGGGCTGGCTACAGAAATTGATTGACAAGTTTCATTAGCTATGAATATATTAAAAATAAAGTGTTTGTTTAGTTTTTTAATTAATCATTTGTATTCAATATGCATTTAACAGTTGAATCAAACGCTTATACTTCAACTTTTTCATAAATGTTTACTGGCACTGTAAGGTTCTCTGATAATCCTTCAAATGGGCTGAAGCATTTGTTATCTAAATATCTTGTCTATTCTCACGTCCATGTTTTAAGCTTCTGTTTTATAGTTTATCTCGTTACACTTATTATCTCGTTACACTTATTATCTCGTTTATCTCGTTACACTTATTATCCCTGAAATAGGTGGATCATCCTTTGGAGACTATGAAGAACCATAGTGTCATATGCCACTTGCATAATCAGAGCCTAGTTAGATTCTGCTGCAGTGTATGTATATATTTATTGGCTTCTGTATATAGGTTTATTGAGCTTACTTTTATGACAGGCGGATATACTTTTGTAGCCAAATACTCTGTATTTGGCTACAAAATCCATAAACCTATCTATTCGTCTTTTATTGAGCTTACTTTTGTGACATTCACATCATGTGTATTTGACTGCTAAACCCATAAACATCTATATTCAAGGTTGTTACTGAGGCTATCTGACAGTGGTTCTCAGGTTTGATGGTAAGACCCTAGCAACTCCCTTAAATAAAGAAAGAGAAACGCTAAACCAGAAAAGAACAATGGCTCAGTAATTCTCAAGCACGTTTCCAACCTGGGAGCAGCCTCTTTTAGTGACTCCCTTGACAAGTTTCTTTAAAAAAAAACTTTCAGCATGAGCTTCCTAGTAGAATAGACAAAAACATGTTTATCTGTCTCATAGAATGAGGATTTTCCTGAACTCAAGGTTGGTGGAAGACAGATTCCAAAGAAAAGAATGTCATGTACTTCAGCTGTAATCATAACATATGCTAGTCTGTTTAGTTGGAAAGTGGTCTTGAATAATTTTAGCACTCAATAAAGATGGTTACATCAGGTATCCTTACTACCAATAAACATTTTGGAATTTAGACCCAGGGGCATAACTAGACTTCTCTGGGCCCCAAGGCTAAGACAGTGGTTGGCCCCCTATTTAAATATTGTCCTTTCTGGCTGTTAACAGAGGTGGAGCCAGCAGCCCCATAGGAACAAAATGAGCTGCTTTCCTGTGACTGTTAGTCATCCATCCCCCTTGGTTAGTCTGTGCCAGATAATATTCACTTTGCAGCCTTGCTGTGCAAATAAGAGTTCAGGTTATTCTGTATAAAGATACTGTGATGGCCATCTTGGAAACACTGACATTATATTTTTAAAGGCAGATCCATATGTTGTGAGCCCTGTTTTGCAGAAAGGGGAAGCATACAGGGGGCCCTGATATAATCCCAGTCCAGGCCTCAGCTGTAGCACTACTGTTTGCAGGGCCAGATTGGTCCTCAAGCTGTGTGGACCCAGTCTCAACTGAGACCTCTGAGACCCTTGTAGTTATACCCCTGCTCAGAGCTTTTTTTAGTATTTCCCTGTAGATCTTCCTGTTTTATTAATGTTGCATACAGCATTGATTTTGAAAACATAACAATAGTTGTTTTTATTAACCAGCAGAGGATATTTCTGCAGTAGATGCATAAAGAAAGAGAATGCTTGCATCCATAGATAGGCCTATAGCAACTTCTGTCTCAGACATTCATTTTCTTGTTCTCCAGAATTGGTAAGTAGAGATCCTGAGCCACTTTAGAGACCATCCTGGAGTCATTTGATGATCATCAAACTACTTTACAAGTCATTTGCACATCATCAGGCTTGTAAAGTCATCAGCTAAGGTAAAAAATTCTGGGTGATGACAGAATGATTAGTGGATTACCTTACTGATTACTTCACAAGCATGAACAGCCAATTAATTACTCTAGAGTCATCTCATTTAAATAGTTCGGCCTGTGGGCATACTTCAGGATGGCTTCCAATGACTAGTCTGGAGTCATCCATTATTTTAGAATGACTTCAGGAAGATTATCCTTTTTTACTACGGCTCTTTACATAGATGTTTTTCTAATCTTTCTAATATATGAGAAATACAGAAGTAGAGCTCATAATGTGAAAAAAAATTAAAGGTAATCAAGTACAGTGTTTTTGTTGAGGTTCAGACTGTCATGTCTTTCCTACAGTCGAGCCGCTTCCTTGAGTGTTGTATCTAAGATAAATCTGAACACTAAGGCCTAGATTTGGAGTTCGGCGGTAGCTGTCAAAACCAGCGTTAGAGGCTCCTAACGCTGGTTTTGGCCGCCCGCTGGTATTTGGAGTCAGTGATTAAAGGGTCTAACGCTCACTTTTCAGCCGCGACTTTTCCATACCGCAGATCCCCCTACGCCATTTGCGTAGCCTATATTTTCAATGGGATCTTTCTAACGCTGGTATTTAGAGTCGTTTCTGAAGTGAGCGTTAGAGCTCTAACGACAAAACTCCAGCCGCCTGAAAATAGCAGGAGTTAAGAGCTTTCTGGCTAACGCCGGTTTATAAAGCTCTTAACTACTGTGCTCTAAAGTACACTAACACCCATAAACTACCTATGTACCCCTAAACCGAGGTCCCCCCACACCGCCGCCACTCAATTAAAATTTTTAACCCCTAATCTGCCGACCGCCACCTACGTTATACTTATGTACCCCTAATCTGCTGCCCCTAACCCCGCCGACCCCTGTATTACATTTATTAACCCCTAACTTGCCCCCCACAACGTCGCCGCCAGCTACTTAAAATAATTAACCCCTAATCTTCCGACCGCAAATCGCCGCCACCTATGTTATCCCTATGTACCCCTAATCTGCTGCCCTAACATCGCCGACCCCTATATTATATTTATTAACCCCTAATCTGCCCCCCACAACGTCGCCGACACCTGCCTACACTTATTAACCCCTAATCTGCCGAGCGGACCTGAGCGCTACTATAATAAAGTTATTAACCCCTAATCCGCCTCACTAACCCTATCATAAATAGTATTAACCCCTAATCTGCCCTCCCTAACATCGCCGACACCTAACTTCAATTATTAACCCCTAATCTGCCGACCGGAGCTCACCGCTATTCTAATAAATGTATTAACCCCTAAAGCTAAGTCTAACCCTAACACTAACACCCCCTAAGTTAAATATAATTTTTATCTAACGAAATAAATTAACTCTTATTAAATAAATTATTCCTATTTAAAGCTAAATACTTACCTGTAAAATAAATCATAATATAGCTACAATATAAATTATAATTATATTATAGCTATTTTAGGATTAATATTTATTTTACAGGCAACTTTGTTATTATTTTAACCAGGTAAAATAGCTATTAAATAGTTAAGAACTATTTAATAGTTACCTAGTTAAAATAATAACAAATTTACCTGTAAAATAAATCCTAACCTAAGTTATAATTAAACCTAACACTACCCTATCAATAAAATAATTAAATAAACTACCTACAATTACCTACAATTAACCTAACACTACACTATCAATAAATTAATTAAACACAATTCCTACAAATAAATACAATTAAATAAACTAGCTAAAGTACAAAAAATAAAAAAGAACTAAGTTACAGAAAATAAAAAAATATTTACAAACATAAGAAAAATATTACAACAATTTTAAACTAATTACACCTACTCTAAGCCCCCTAATAAAATAACAAAGCCCCCCAAAATAAAAAATTCCCTACCCTATTCTAAATTAAAAAAGTTACAAGCTCTTTTACCTTACCAGCCCTGAACAGGGCCCTTTGCGGGGCATGCCCCAAGAATTTCAGCTCTTTTGCCTGTAAAAAAAAACATACAATACCCCCCCCCCCCACATTACAACCCACCACCCACATACCCCTAATCTAACCCAAACCCCCCTTAAATAAACCTAACACTAAGCCCCTGAAGATCTTCCTACCTTGTCTTCACCATCCAGGTATCACCGATCCGTCCTGGCTCCAAGATCTTCATCCAACCCAAGCGGGGGTTGGCGATCCATAATCCGGTCCAGAAGAGGCTCCAAAGTCTTCCTCCTATCCGGCAAGAAGAGGACATCCGGACCGGCAAACATCTTCTCCAAGCGGCATCTTCGATCTTCTTCCATCCGGAGCGAAGCGGCAGGATCCTGAAGACCTCCAGCGCGGAACATCCATCCGGACCGACGACTGAACGACGAATGACTGTTCCTTTAAGGGACGTCATCCAAGATGGCGTCCCTCGAATTCCGATTGGCTGATAGGATTCTATCAGCCAATCGGAATTAAGGTAGGAATTTTCTGATTGGCTGATGGAATCAGCCAATCAGAATCTAGTTCAATCCGATTGGCCGATCCAATCAGCCAATCAGATTGAGCTCGCATTCTATTGGCTGATCGGAACAGCCAATAGAATGCGAGCTCAATCTGATTGGCTGATTGGATCAGCCAATCGGATTGAACTTGATTCTGATTGGCTGATTCTATCAGCCAATCAGAAAATTCCTACCTTAATTCCGATTGGCTGATAGAATCCTATCAGCCAATCGGAATTCGAGGGACGCCATCTTGGATGACGTCCCTTAAAGGAACAGTCATTCGTCGTTCAGTCGTCGGTCCGGATGGATGTTCCGCGCTGGAGGTCTTCAGGATCCTGCCGCTTCGCTCCGGATGGAAGAAGATCGAAGATGCCGCTTGGAGAAGATGTTTGCCGGTCCGGATGTCCTCTTCTTGCCGGATAGGAGGAAGACTTTGGAGCCTCTTCTGGACCGGATTATGGATCGCCAACCCCCGCTTGGGTTGGATGAAGATCTTGGAGCCAGGACGGATCGGTGATACCTGGATGGTGAAGACAAGGTAGGAAGATCTTCAGGGGCTTAGTGTTAGGTTTATTTAAGGGGGGTTTGGGTTAGATTAGGGGTATGTGGGTGGTGGGTTGTAATGTTGGGGGGGGGGGGTATTGTATGTTTTTTTTTACAGGCAAAAGAGCTGAAATTCTTGGGGCATGCCCCGCAAAGGGCCCTGTTCAGGGCTGGTAAGGTAAAAGAGCTTGTAACTTTTTTAATTTAGAATAGGGTAGGGAATTTTTTATTTTGGGGGGCTTTGTTATTTTATTAGGGGGCTTAGAGTAGGTGTAATTAGTTTAAAATTGTTGTAATATTTTTCTTATGTTTGTAAATATTTTTTTATTTTCTGTAACTTAGTTCTTTTTTATTTTTTGTACTTTAGCTAGTTTATTTAATTGTATTTATTTGTAGGAATTGTGTTTAATTAATTTATTGATAGTGTAGTGTTAGGTTAATTGTAGGTAATTGTAGGTAGTTTATTTAATTATTTTATTGATAGGGTAGTGTTAGGTTTAATTATAACTTAGGTTAGGATTTATTTTACAGGTAAATTTGTTATTATTTTAACTAGGTAACTATTAAATAGTTCTTAACTATTTAATAGCTATTGTACCTGGTTAAAATAATTACAAAGTTGCCTGTAAAATAAATATTAATCCTAAAATAGCTATAATATAATTATAATTTATATTGTAGCTATATTAGGATTTATTTTACAGGTAAGTATTTAGCTTTAAATAGGAATAAGTTATTTAATAAGAGTTAATTTATTTCGTTAGATAAATATTATATTTAACTTAGGGGGGTGTTAGTGTTAGGGTTAGACTTAGCTTTAGGGGTTAATCCATTTATTAGAATAGCGGTGAGCTCCGATCGGAAGATTAGGGGTTAATAATTGAAGTTAGGTGTCGGCGATGTTAGGGAGGGCAGATTAGGGGTTAATACTATTTATGATAGGGTTAGTGAGGCGGATTAGGGGTTAATAACTTTATTATAGTAGCGCTCAGGTCCGCTCGGCAGATTAGGGGTTAATAAGTGTAGGCAGGTGTCGGCGACGTTGTGGGGGGCAGGTTAGGGGTTAATAAATATAATATAGGGGTCGGCGGGGTTAGGGCAGCAGATTAGGGGTACATAGGGATAACGTAGGTTGCGGCGGTTTACGGAGCGGAAGATTAGGGGTTAATAATATAATGCAGGGGTCAGCGATAGCGGGGGCGGCAGATTAGGGGTTAATAAGTGTAAGGCTAGGGGTGTTTAGACTTGGGGTACATGTTAGAGTGTTAGGTGCAGACGTAGGAAGTGTTTCCCCATAGCAAACAATGGGGCTGCGTTAGGAGCTGAACGCTGCTTTTTTGCAGGTGTTAGGTTTTTTTTCAGCTCAAACAGCCCCATTGTTTCCTATGGGGGAATCGTGCACGAGCACGTTTTTGAGGCCGGCCGCGTCCGTAAGCAACTCTGGTATCGAGAGTTGCTTTTGCGGTAAAAATGCTCTACGCTCCTTTTTTGGAGCCTAACGCAGCATTTGTTTGAACTCTCGATACCAGAGTTAATTTTATGGTGCGGCCAGAAAAAAGCCCGCGGAGCGTTAACAGCCCTTTTACCGCCGAACTCCAAATCTAGGCCTAAGAAATTCACCCTTCTGGCTCATACCTTGCGCAAAAAAAAAAATGATGTGATTTTAGTTTTGGTTCCTCTGGAATGGACTTTTATTACCATAAATTTGAAGGCAATTGCAAAAATGATTTTACACAAAGCAATTCCTTCTTGTTAAATGCCTTAAGCTGCTATCTGTCAAGACATATTCCCATGTCTAGGCTGTTTTTACCAAATGGTAAATCATTCCTCTAGTACAGCATTGAGACAGTATTAGCATTGTGTTATCTGTTTTTTTATTGGTGAAAAATTAATTTTAATCTCTTTAAAGGCACATTAAACACTAAATAAATGCTGGATAGAATGATTCATTCAAATAAAAGATTAGTCTGAGAATAACATATAGATGTATTTTTTATAGTTTCATTAGCTGTTTAAATATGGACAAAAAAAGGGCTTGTTTCCATTGAGCCATAATTAGGTTTGGGTGCACTCGCACACCAATAAATATGCTGTCGGAAGCAATATCGTTCACCGACTGCTTCCAATGGCCCGTTATACCTCAATTTCGGCAACCGGAATCCAGCTGCCGAAAACATTTTTGTGTCCCATGCAAAGTATCAGAAGCTGCTAATCTATAAATAATGCCAGGCTTCCAATGACCACGCAAACCCTTAATACACTGTCGGAGGCTGTTGATACATTGAGAAAAATTACACCCAGCTCAACTAGGTGTAAAAGAGGAAAAAAGGAGCTTTTTGAGACCTATTTCCCATTGAAATCCAACCTGTCTCCCAAAAATAAACCCGACACGTCAAAACCCCTCTATCCGCCATCCCCCCATTGCAACTTATAATAAATGTATTAACCACTAAACCGCCAACCCCCCACATCACAACTAACAATAAAAGTTATTAACCTCTAAACAGCAATCCCCCACATCGTAACTAACAATAAAATGTATTAACCTCTAAACCGCCATCCCCCCACAACGCAAAGTACCTATTTAAACTATTAACCCCTAATCCGCCACCCCCCACAATGCAATCTACCTATTTTAACTATTAACCCCTAAACCGCCATCCCCCACAATGCAAAGTACCTATTTAACCTATTAACTCCTAAACCGCCATCCCCCCACAATGCAAAGTATTAATCTAGTCACTTATCCCCCTAACCTAACACCCCCTAAATTAACCCCTATTACATAAAATAAAAGGAAACTATTAAACTAATAAATTAATACACTACCAAAATTAAAAATACTAATCTAAAATGTAAATTCAAAATCCTAACATTACATAAAAAATAAAACATACAATTTAATTTAAATACAAAATCTAAGATTACATAAAATAAAAAAAATTAAACCTAATCTAGTACCCCTATAAAAACAAGAAAGCCACCCCAAAATAAAAACACCCCAATGGTGAGTAAATTTTTTGGGTGTTAGGTTATATTTTTTTATTTTTTTGGGGTGTTTGTTTTTTTACCCTTTTACATTTTAATTCATTAACCCCATTAATGTAATTTATTTAATTGTAGTGTAAGGTTAGGTGTTAGTGTAAGACAGGTTAGGTTTTATTTTACAGGTAAATTTGTATTTATTTTAGCTAGGTAGCTAGTAAATAGTTAATAACTATTTACTAACTAGTCTACCTAGTTAAAATAAATACAAACTTAGCTGTGAAATAAAAATAAAACCTAAGATAGCTACAATGTTATATTGTATATACAATATAACAATATTGTATATGGTTATATTGTAGCTAGCTTAGGGTTTATTTTACAGGTAAGTATTTAGTTTTAAATAGGAGTTATTTAGTTAATGATATACATTTTTATTTAGATTTATTTTAATTACATTAAAGTTAGGGGGTGTTAGGGTTAGATTTAGGGTTAAGTTTAGGGGTTTATAACTTTAGTATAGTGGCGGCTATTTTGGGGGCAGCAGATTAGGGGTTAATAACAGTAATGTAGGTTGCAACAATGTTAGGTACAGCAGATTAGGGGTTAATAATATTTAACTAGTGTTTGTGATGCAGGAGTGCGGCGATTTAGGGGTTAATATGTTTATTATAGTGGCGGCGATGTCCGGAGCGGCAGATTAGGGGTTAATAATTTTATTTTAGTGTTTGCGATGTGGGAGGGCCTCGGTTTAGGGGTTAATAGGTAGTTTATGGGTGTTAGTGTACTTTTTAGCACTTTAGTTATGAGTTTTATGGTACAGCTTTGTAGCGTAAAACTCATAACTACTGACTTTCAGTTTATGGTATGAATCTTGTAGTTATAGGCTGTACAGCTCACTTTTTGGCCGGAAAGGCAAACTCGTAATACCGGCGCTATGGAAGTCCTATTGAAAAAGGACTTTTTGAAAGCTGCGGTAGTTACGTTACGGCTACACCTACAGTATACCTGCAAAACTCGTAATGCCAGCGGTAGTGAAAAAGAGCCATAATGCTGCTTTTTCACTCATAACGCAAAACTCGTAATCTAGCCGATAGTCTCTTTTTATTTTATGTAATGGGGGTTAACTTAGGGGGTGTTAGGTTAGGGGGCTTAGTAATTAGATAGGTACTTTGCATTGTGGGGGGGTGGCGGTTTAGGGGTTAATAGTTTAAATAGGTAGATTCCGTTGTGGGGGATAGCAGATTAGGAGTTAATAGTAATCTTGTGAACTGCTGGTGCAATGCCGCCCCCTGCAGATTCTTGGCTAGCAGGGGGTGTCAATCAACCTGATCGTATTCAATCCGGTTCATTTCTGTCTGCGGCCTCAGAGATGGCAGACAAGTTATGGAGCAGCGGTCTGCTTGATAAATATGCCCCTTTGTCTTTATCTAATGTGTTAATTTAGAAAATCCTGAACATTGTTTACAGATATACTGCATCACTTTCAAGTGATTTAGCGTATAGGTAACATACCTGTGATATTTTAATTGGGATACCACTAGGTAGTGCCTTTCTCTTTTTTTTTTTTTTTTTTTTTTTTCATTCATAATTTTTATTGGGACATTAGAGATTGTACAGTATCAAACAAAATCAACAAACATAGCTATATGCTAATACAATTTGCAGTTTCTCTATACTTAGGGCACATATATTATATTAGCTATTATTTTCCGTAACATATAACTTAATCTTTCTTGCATTATTTCTTATTTACCCGTTGTCAAGTATTAACAAATTATATTCATACTTATATATAGCTTCAAGCGATATATGTCAACAACAGTGTTCTCCAACAGTGGGGTAATATATCTACCTCTCTAATATCCTTATTTTTCACAGGTTAAATTTATACAGGATTCGGTTTATCGCCTCATCCTAAAACATCAGTCCGTACACATACTTGATATTGAGGTCACTTTGACATTTATCATGTTGAGGTTATAAGGTATCTTAAGATCTCTATATGGCAATTGGGGCACAATAAATGACACAGAAAAGAAAACAACAAAAAAAAAAAAAAAAAAAAGAGAAAAAAGGGAGGAGGTTCCCCTCCCCTCCTCCCCCCGCTCCCGCCCTATCTCTCCTCTTCATTATTAATTTGAACCTGACTCCTCTGTAATAAATACTCCATGTAGTTACATGTGTAAAATGGGGCTAGAAACTTAGCTTGGGTATTTTTATCATATAACTGTATAAAGCTGTACCATTTGTTACAGTATTTCTTTATACGTTGTTCTGAGCCATTAGAACAGTCAAATTGCTCTATTACCACTTGCTTCATCATTAAATGGATTAGATTATGAATAGAAGGATTTTTTTTATCTTTCCAACCTTTGAGAATCAAATATCTGCCACCTAATATCAAGCAGTTAATAAATCGTACATTTATTTGTCTATATGTATCATAATCAACTAGGAAAAATATATGCTTTTTTTCCAACTTGACCGTAACCTGTAACACTTTGCTTAGCCAATAGCTTATTTTGGCCCAAAATTGATAAATTTTTGGGCATTTCCAAAACATATGTATTATATCTGCATTGATATCTGTACATCTAGGACACACATGTTCAGAGTTGTGTAGCCACTTATTTAAGGTGGCAGGAGGAATATAACTACGATTTATCAGTTTAAAGTGGCTTTCTCTCCAGTTCGCCGCCAAAGTAGCATTTTCTACCTTCTGTATACTTCTAGTAATATCTTCTTTTTGTATATCTTGAAAATCTGTTGTCCACCTAACCAGCAGACGTCCAATATTTTCCTCACCTGACTGTTTCAGAATTACCTTTAGCCAATATTTTAAAGAATGGATACCAGCTTGGTAAAGAATTATACCTGAGGCTTTCTCTTTTTCTCTTTTCTTCTTTGTCTTTTTTCTCTTTCAGCATTGAAAATATTATTGTTTAAAAATATAGATAATTCTTTCCCATTCCCCAGTTTTGCATAACCAGCACTGTTATATGAATATACTTTTTAATTCTGTGATTACCTTGTAATTGTGCCATCTGGTAATGACTCAATTTGTTAATTGCTGACATGATACAAGCCCCACTGGGGCTCTGAGCAGCTGTATTATTTACAATTCTGGTGCACTGAGAATATCTAGCTGTGCTTCACATACACGTGCAGAGAATAAAACAGTGATACATTTTGCTAGTATATTGCAAATATGTTTCTATTCAAACATGTAATTCATCTATATGCATTTAAATTTTGACCGGAATGTTTAACTATTGTTATTATTTTTTTTCTTTTTCTCAAGGCAACTATTTGGACTTTCTTATTCCGGGATCATTTACTTTTATAGGAGTGTGATTAAAGTAATGGGACATTTCAGACTATAAGAAAGTTGCAATAAAAAATATATTAGTCTGCAAGTAAAACCACATCATTATTTTTTTAAAAAGTGTATATATATTTTATAATAAAAGGTTTATAATCCTAATTGGTATTGTCTGTTCCTCCGCCCCCCTTCATTTCCTCTTTTGGCTGGGCTGTGGTGTAATAGAGCAGTCCCACCCACACTCTGCATAGGCTTTCTAAGGGCTTTAAAGGGGCTGGACTTAAAGATTGTCAAATGACACACACGATGATTGGATGTTCACTAGAATTGTCATAAAAAAAAAAGAGTTCATCCAAGTGGGCCGGCATAACAATGCAATAGAAGCATTACTATATGCACTAATTTAACCCTTTAACAGATGGATTAAAAACAGAAAAGGTACACATATAATTTTTTAATGGCAAAGATTAAATATATGGCATTTGATTAGTTAAAGGGACACTGAACCCAATTTTTTTTCTTTCACGATTCAGATAGAGCAGGCAATTTTATGTAACTTCCTCATTTACTCCTATTATCAATTTTTCTTCGTTCTCTTGCTATCTTTATTTGAAAAAGAAGGCCTCTAAGCTAAGGAGCCAGCTATTTTTTGGTCAGCACCCTGGACAGCACTTGTTTATTGGTGGGTGAATTTATCCACCAATCAGCAAGAACAACCCAGGTTGTTCACCAAAAATGGGCCGGCATCTAAACTTACATTCTTACTTACATAATAGGAGTAAATTAGAAAGTTGCTTAAAATTGCATGCTCTATCTGAATCACAAAATAAAAATTTTGGGTTCAGTGTCCCTTTAAAGGATTACTTTCTGTTATAATTTTTAAGCTAAACAACTAACATATTGAAGTTAATAAACATTAATTAAAACCTACTGACCTATATTTTCTCCAAAACGAAGTTTCATAACGTTCTAAAAGTTATATCTTTTATTCGCCGATGATGTCACGTTATCCTGCCCACTATTTTCAGCACTGCATGTTCAAAATACTTAAACCAATAACTTTGTGTTTAAAGCGCCATTTTGAAACCTAGGTATTGTAAACGGATTGGTACAGAGCAAAGGATACCCACAGAGTGGGTTTGGAAAACAATTAAATTTGCAGACAAGATTTCTGATATACGGTAGAGATATGTTAATGAAATGCTATTGATAAAAAGCGTATTTGGGGTAGTTAGTTAGTAACAGGCATAGAAAATATTTACTTACAGTGGCCCTTTAAGGTTTACCATCACTTTAACAGACAGCTGTAGTCTGAGGATATTGCAGAAAGAACTTCCTCAGACCTAGCTAGGAGCTTTTTCCCCATCCACTCCTTGACATTGACCTCCCAGTTAGTGATAATGCTGATATCACAAGAATATAAAAAACTATTTACTTATGTTCAATCCACTTCTTCATGCTCACAGTATAGTCTTAGTAACGTCTACCGTGTTTGTGAGTGTCTCTAGTCTAGTTTCAAAAATTCATATTTAGGACAGTCCTCTTTCTCCAAGAATGTTGTAACCTGGTTGGCAGGAAGCGGAAAATTTAGAAAACTTCTGGGAATTTCTATGCCAAGAATCTAGAAGATTATAAGACAACCAGATTAATCTGTAAACATTGTCTTGTAATTTTCTGAATTTGTTGGGGTTAAAAAAAAAAAGAGAAAAGAATAATAATAAAAAAAAAAATTATAATAATAATTTTATATATATATATATATATATATATATATATATATATATATATCTCAAAAAGAACGGTTTGCACTCTAGATTTATTAAAAAATGTTTTACTCAAATAGGTGACGTTTTTTAGGTCAGTCGCCCCTTCCTCTCACGCACTTATTCTTTTTATTCATTATTTGATTTTTGTTGTATTTTTGTTTTTTAAAAAAATATTAAAGTATCCCGTCTAATTATTCATATAGTATTTATTATCTAGTGTTCTCTTTAGAGTACTATATATGGACATTCATTGTTTGGTTTAATTTATTTTGTTATTTTTGTTCTGTACAGGTGCAATCCTTGTGCTCCGTTGATTCAATAGGTCATCGTCACCCTATGGAGATGACATTGAGGAGTGGAAAGGTCATTTTGCTTGTAGGTGCAATCTCGCCCACATTATATAATATATTGTTTATTAACCCTTTACCCCAATTTAATATAGATCTTAGTCATGCGATACAAAGCCCAGCGTAACGCATAATCAGAGGCGGAACTACCATCAGTGCAGCGGCACCAGGCCCCAATTGCTGGGGGCCAAATAGCAGCCAGTTTATACATAGGCTGGCGCAGAATGTGTACAATTCTAATGCAGGGAAGCCTTTTATTATGTATCCTTAGAATCATTATACAGAGCAGCATGTATATTATTACTATTCCTTACAACTGAGGTACCTTTGAGGGTCCCAAAAAACGGCCCACTGTTGAGTAGGTTCGCTACTGCACATAATGTAGATCTACGTCCAATACGCAGGAAGCCCAAGCAGTCTCGGTTGTCAAATGACATCCTCCACTGTCCAATGGGGGTGCTAAATAGAAGAGCAACTGTGCTTTGCCCCCCTTCTAGCACAGCCACGAGTAATAATGTGTAATGTTTTGGCAAAAGCATTATATGGTACCCTGTAAAATTATATTTCAATAGAGTTTAAACGAAGAAAGTAAGCATTTCCCTTGTAGTAGATAGGAGGTGAATTTTAAGAAAATATTTCAAGTGAAGCATTGGCAGTATATTCATGGGTTGAACCTGAGCCATAGAAAACGTACTTTGAAAGCAAAAATGGTTTAGATTATGATGAGTCTGCTTAGAAACTCATAATTCATTTTTAGTGAGTGCATTAAGTCTCGAGATGACTTCATGCACTTCTTGGGATTTCTATTAGTGTGCCAAACTGTATTATTTATGGTCTTAAAGGGACATAGTACATTCTATGGCATGTATATGAAATGGCACTGGTTAAAAAATGTTAAAAATATTTTTGCATGAAAAAAGTTTAAAGGGATAGTAAAGTTAAAATTAAACTTAAAGGGACAGTCTAGTCAAAATTAAACTTCAAGATTCAGATAGGGCATGACATTTTAAACAACTTTCCATTTTACTTTTATCATCAAATTTGCTTTGTTCTCTTGGTATTCTTTGTTGCAAGCTAAACCTAGGTAGGCTCATATGCTAATGTCTGAGCCCTTGAAGGCCTCCTCTTATCTCAGTGCATTTTTACCGTTTTTCACAGCTAGACAGCACTAGTTTATATGTAACATAGATAACATTGTGCTCACTCCCGTGAAGTCAGCACTGATTGGCTAAAATGCAAGTCTATCAAAAGCACTGAGATAAGGGGGCAGTCTGCAGAGGCTTAGATACAAGGTAATCACAATGGTAAAAAGTATATTAATATAACCGTGTTCGTTATGCAAAACTGGGGAATAAGTAATAAAGGGATTATCTATCTTTTTAAACAATAAAAAATCTGGAGTAGTCTGTCCCTTTAAGTGGATTGAATAGAGTATGAAATTGTATATAACTTTCCAATTTAGTTTTATTGCCTTTTTTGCTTTGTTACCTTGGGATCCTTTGTTAAATAGTAATTCTAGGTGAGCCCAGGAGAAAGCACGTGTCTTTAGTTATCTGACATCAATGTTTGGAACAACATTTATATCTATGTTATGCATAATGAATATTAAAGGGACAGTCAACACCAGAATTTGTGTTGTTTTAAAAGATCGATAATCCTTTAATTACCCATTTGCCAGTTTTACATAACCAACACAGTTATAACAATACACATTTTACCTTTGTAATTACCTTGTATTTAAGCCTCTGCAGACTGCCCCCTTATTTCAGTTCTTTTGACAGACTTGCTTTTTAGCCAATCAGTGCTCACTCCTCGGTAAATTCACGTGCATGAGCTTAATGCCCTCTAGTGGTGAAAAACTGTCAGAATGCATTTAGATTAGCGGCGGCCTTCAAAGTCTAAGGCCTAGATTTGGAGTTTGGCGGTAAAAGGGCTGTTAACGCTCCGCTGGCTTTTTTCTGGCCGCACCATAAATTTAACTCTGGTATCGAGAGTTCAAACAAATGCTGCGTTAGGCTCCAAAAAAGGAGCGTAGAGCATTTTTACCGCAAATGCAACTCTCGATACCAGAGTTGCTTACGGACGCGGCCGGCCTCAAAAACGTGCTCGTGCACGATTCTCCCATAGGAAACAATGGGGCTGTTTGAGCTGAAAAAAAACCTAACACCTGCAAAAAAGCAGCGTTCAGCTCCTAACGCAGCCCCATTGTTTCCTATGGGGAAACACTTCCTACGTCTGCACCTAACACTCTAACATGTACCCTGAGTCTAAACACCCCTAGCCTTACACTTATTAACCCCTAATCTGCCGTCCCCGCTATCGCTGACCCCTGCATATTTTTTTTAACCCCTAATCTTCCGCTCCGTAAACCGCCGCAACCTACGTTATCCCTATGTACCCCTAATCTGCTGCCCTAACATCGCCGACCCCTATATTATATTTATTAACCCCTAATCTGCCCCCCTCAACGTCGCCGACACCTGCCTACACTTATTAACTCCTAATCTGCCGAGCGGACCTGAGCGCTACTATAATAAAGTTATTAACCCCTAATCCGCCTCACTAACCCTATCATAAATAGTATTAACCCCTAATCTGCCCTCCCTAACATCGCCGACACCTACCTTCAATTATTAACCCCTAATCTTCCGAGCGGAGCTCACCGCTATTCTAATAAATGTATTAACCCCTAACGCTAACCCTAACCCTAACACCCCCATAACTTAAATATAATTTACATCTAACAAAATTAATTAACTCTTATTAAATAAATGATTCCTATTTAAAGCTAAATACTTACCTGTAAAATAAATCCTAATATAGCTACAATATAAATTATAATTACATTGTAGCTATTTTAGGATTAATATTTATTTTACAGGCAACTTTGTAATTATTTTAACCAGGTACAATAGCTATTAAATAGTTAAGAACTATTTAATAGTTACCTAGTTAAAATAATAACAAATTTACCTGTAAAATAAATCCTAACCTAAGATATAATTAAACCTAACACTACCCTATCAATAAAAAAATTAAATAAACTACCTACAATTAACCTAACACTACACTATCAATAAATTAATTAAACACAATTCCTACAAATAAATACAATTAAATAAACTAGCTAAAGTACCAAAAATAAAAAAGAACTAAGTTACAAAAAATAAAAAAATATTTACAAACATAAGAAAAATATTACAACAATTTTAAACTAATTACACCTACTCTAAGCCCCCTAATAAAATAACAAAGCCCCCCAAAATAAAAAATTCCCTACCCTATTCTAAATTAAAAAAGTTACAAGCTCTTTTACCTTACCAGCCCTGAACAGGGCCCTTTGCGGGGCATGCCCCAAGAATTTCAGCTCTTTTGCCTGTAAAAGAATAAATACAATACCCCCCCCCCAACATTACAACCCACCACCCACATACCCCTAATCTAACCCAAACCCCCCTTAAATAAACCTAACACTAAGCCCCTGAAGATCTTCCTACCTTGTCTTCACCATCCAGGTTCACCGATCCGTCTTGAAGAGCTCCTCCGATGTCCTGATCCAAGCCCAAGCGGGGGCTGAAGAGGTCCATGATCCGGTCAAAGTCTTCATCCAAGCGGGGCAGAAGAGGATCTTCCATCCGATTGAAGTCATCATCCAGGCGGCATCTTCTATGGTCTTCCATCCGGAGCGAAGCGGCAGGATCCTGAAGACCTCCAGCGCGGAACATCCATCCGGACCGACGACTGTACGACGAATGACTGTTCCTTTAAGGGACGTCATCCAAGATGGCGTCCCTCGAATTCCGATTGGCTGATAGGATTCTATCAGCCAATCGGAATTAAGGTAGGAATTTTCTGATTGGCTGATGGAATCAGCCAATCAGAATCTAGTTCAATCCGATTGGCCGATCCAATCAGCCAATCAGATTGAGCTCGCATTCTATTGGCTGATCGGAACAGCCAATAGAATGCGAGCTCAATCTGATTGGCTGATTGGATCAGCCAATCGGATTGAACTTGATTCTGATTGGCTGATTCCATCAGCCAATCAGAAAATTCCTACCTTAATTCCGATTGGCTGATAGAATCCTATCAGCCAATCGGAATTCGAGGGACGCCATCTTGGATGACGTCCCTTAAAGGAACCGTCATTAGTCGGGAGACAACGGAAGAAGAGGATGGATCCGCGTCACCTGCTTCAAGATGGACCCGCTCCGCACCGGATGGAAGAAGATCGAAGATGCCGCTTGGAGAAGATGTTTGCCGGTCCGGATGTCCTCTTCTTGCCGGATAGGAGGAAGACTTTGGAGCCTCTTCTGGACCTCTTCAGCACCGGATGATGGATCGCCAACCCCCGCTTGGGTTGGATGAAGATGTTGGAGCCAGGACGGATTGGTGAACATGGTATGGTGAAGACAAGGTAGGAAGATCTTCAGGGGCTTAGTGTTAGGTTTATTTAAGGGGGGTTTGGGTTAGATTAGGGGTATGTGGGTGGTGGGTTGTAATGTTGGGGGGGGGGTATTGTATTTATTCTTTTACAGGCAAAAGAGCTGAAATTCTTGGGGCATGCCCCGCAAAGGGCCCTGTTCAGGGCTGGTAAGGTAAAAGAGCTTGTAACTTTTTTAATTTAGAATAGGGTAGGGAATTTTTTATTTTGGGGGGCTTTGTTATTTTATTAGGGGGCTTAGAGTAGGTGTAATTAGTTTAAAATTGTTGTAATATTTTTCTTATGTTTGTAAATATCTTTTTATTTTTTGTAACTTAGTTCTTTTTTATTTTTTGTACTTTAGCTAGTTTATTTAATTGTATTTATTTGTAGCAATTGTGTTTAATTAATTTATTGATAGTGTAGTGTTAGGTTAATTGTAGGTAATTGTAGGTAGTTTATTTAATTATTTTATTGATAGGGTAGTGTTAGGTTTAATTATATCTTAGGTTAGGATTTATTTTACAGGTAAATTTGTTATTATTTTAACTAGGTAACTATTAAATAGTTCTTAACTATTTAATAGCTATTGTACCTGGTTAAAATAAATACCAAGTTGTCTGTAAAATAAATATGAATCCTAAAATAGCTATAATATAATTATAATTTATATTGTAGCTATATTAGGATTTATTTTACAGGTAAGTATTTAGCTTTAAATAGGAATAATTTATTTAATAAGAGTTAATTAATTTCGTTAGATGTAAATTATATTTAATTTAGGGGGGTATTAGTGTTAGGGTTAGACTTAGCTTTAGGGGTTAATACATTTATTAGAATAGCGGTGAGCTCCGGTCGGCAGATTAGGGGTTAATAATTGAAGTTAGGTGTCGGCGATGTTAGGGAGGGCAGATTAGGGGGTTAATACTATTTATGATAGGGTTAGTGAGGCGGGTTAGGGGTTAATAACTTTATTATAGTAGCGCTCAGGTCCGCTCGGCAGATTAGGGGTTAATAAGTGTAGGCAGGTGTCGGCGACGTTGAGGGGGGCAGATTAGGGGTTAATAAATATAATATAGGGGTCGGCGGTGTTAGGGGTAGCAGATTAGGGGTACATAGGGATAACGTAGGTGGCGGCGCTTTGCGGTCGGAAGATTAGGGGTTAATTATTTTAAGTAGCTGGCGGCGATGTTGTGGGGGGCAGGTTAGGGGTTAATAAATGTAATACAGGGGTCGGCGGGGTTAGGGGCAGCAGATTAGGGGTACATAAGTATAACGTAGGTGGCGGTCGGCAGATTAGGGGTTAAAAATTTTAATCGAGTGGCGGCGATGTGGGGGGAGCTCGGTTTAGGGGTACATAGGTAGTTTATGGGTGTTAGTGTACTTTAGGGTACAGTAGTTAAGAGCTTTATAAACCGGCGTTAGCCAGAAAGCTCTTAACTCCTGCTATTTTCAGGCGGCTGGAGTTTTGTCGTTAGAGCTCTAACGCTCACTTCAGAAACGACTCTAAATACCGGCGTTAGAAAGATCCCATTGAAAAGATAGGATACGCAATTGACGTAAGGGGATCTGCGGTATGGAAAAGTTGCGGCTGAAAAGTGAGCGTTAGACCCTTTAATCACTGACTCCAAATACCAGCGGGCGGCCAAAACCAGCGTTAGGAGCCTCTAACGCTGGTTTTGACGGCTACCGCCGAACTCCAAATCTAGGCCTAAGAAATTAGCACATGAACCTCCTAGGTTTAGCTTTCAACTAAGAATACCAAGAGAACAAAGCAAAATTGGTGCTAAAAGTAAATTGGAAAGTTGTTTAAAATTACATGCCCTATTTGAATCATGAAAGTTTTTTTGTACTTGTACTTGTGGCAACACCAAAGCAATGTTTCACAATATGTCAGTATTAGCACATTTTTTTTCAACAAATATGTAGTTTGCATATTAAGAAGAAACAAGTCAGTTTCTTCTTAATATGCAAACTACATATTTTAACTTTAATTACTGTACGTTTTGTGGGAGGTGACTCCTCCCCATTAAGACTCTTCAGAGAATCGCTTGACAACACTCACTCCTCCAGCAAGGTTTCCCAGAACTCCCTCCAGACTGCGCAGATCTTCCATGACTCTCCAGACGAGAGATTTATAATCCCTATGTGTTGGGAATTAGGTTATCAGCATCCTCAACATAAATACTGGCAGGGATTTAAACTCCCTGGCTGCCAGTAACACACATAGTCCAGAGATGTTTGCCATATTTTTAATAGATTTAAGTCCTTTAAAAATATTGCTGCTGCTTAAAGGGACACTAAACCCAAATTTGTTCTTTCATGATTCAGATAGAGCATTCAATTTTAAGCAACTTTCTAATTTACTCCTATTATAAATTTTTCTTTGTTCTCTTGCTATCTTTATTTAAAAAGCAGGAATGTGATGCATAGGAGCCAGCCCATTTTTGGTTGAGAACCTGGTTTATGCTTGCTTATTGGTGGGTAAATGTAAGCCTCCAATAAGCAAGCACTATCCATGGTGCTGAACCTAAAATGGGCTGGCTGCTAAGATTTACATTCCTGCTTTTAAAATAAAGATAGCAAGAGAACTAAGAAAAATTCATAATAGGAGTAAATTAGAAAGTTGCTTAAAATGTCATGATCTAACTGAATCAGGAAAGAAACATATTCTGTTCAGTGTCCTTTTAAGGAATTTATTTTTTAGAAAACAGCAACCACATTTAAATATAGACAATAAAGTGTTGTTTTTTTTAAGCATCAATTTTACTGGACAGACAGTTTTATTACTAGGCTGTCTGGTTGCAAAATGGATACCTTGTAACTCTAGTTGGGAGTTTCTGGTAAAATTACATTATAGTTAGATTGTTTTTTCATTCCACTAATCTATTTTGTATATTGAAATGAAAAAATAGAAAAAAGAAAAAAAAGATTTTCTATTTCTTGAAAAAAAGAAAAAAAGAAAACCCAGAAGCCTTCACTTTGGCCCCTGGAAAGTGGGAACTGTCCCATACTTGTGAGTGGCATAGCTATACTGCTGTAAGTGGTGTTGTAGTTAGGGATGGGCGAATGTGTTTATATCCGAATTCGAATGTTAGAACAAATGTTATTGTAGAAATTCGATTTATAAATAGAATGTTGATAAGAACGAATATTCTTAAAAATTCGATTTTCGAATGTTATTTACAGTTTTCGAATGTCACATTCGAATTCAAATGTCACATTCAAATTCGAATGTCACATTCGAAAATCACATTCAAATTCGAATATTACATTTATAAAACACAATTGTAGACTAGAAACACTATTTCGAATGTCACATTCAAATCGAATATCACATTTGAACCGAATGTCACATTCAAATTTGAATATTACATTTATAAAACACAATATTAGACTAGAAATACTATTTCGAATTCGAATGTCACATTCGAATCGAATATCACATTTAAAACACAGTATTAGACTACAAATACTATTTCAAATTCGAATGTGACATTCGAATTTGAATGTCACATTCGAATTTGAATATTACATTTAGAAATTGAATGAATACATAGCTAAACATTCTATTATTCGAACGAATATTTTCGAATTTTATTGAAAATTCGAAAACGAAAATCCGAAAATAGAATGTTATATAAACATTCGAAATTCGATTCGAACGATCGAATGTATCAAAATTCATTTTAAATTTCGAATTTTTAGAAACATTCGCCCATCCCTAGTTGTAGTGCATTTTGCTTTGTGTTTGAATGGTCAGTTATGAATTTTTTGTGTCCCCTAATAACTTGCGTAATACAATCAGATATGCGCATATCCTGCCAACGTTCTCTTTACTAGGCCTTAAAGGACAATTAAATATAGTAAAACTGTATAACCAACAAACGCATTATATAAAGACAAGTTAACAACTTGAATGTCAAATGAGCAGTAATTTTATTTTTTTCTGCAAAATTTCAGTTTCCTTTAATTTCTCTGAATCATGTGACAGCCAACAGCTAATCACATTGTTACACAGCTCTGGAAAAATCAAAGCAAGTCTAGTCAAAAACATAATTTATGTAAGAACTTACCTGATAAATTCATTTCTTTCATATTAGCAAGAGTCCATGAGCTAGTGACGTATGGGATATACATTCCTACCAGGAGGGGCAAAGTTTCCCAAACCTTAAAATGCCTATAAATACACCCCTCACCACACCCACAAATCAGTTTAACGAATAGCCAAGAAGTGGGGTGATAAGAAAAAAGTGCGAAAGCATATAAAATAAGGAATTGGAATAAGTGTGCTTTATGCAAAAAAATCATAACCACCACAAAAAGGGTGGCCCTCATGGACTCTTGCTAATATGAAAGAAATGAATTTATCAGGTAAGTTCTTACATAAATTATGTTTTCTTTCATGTAATTAGCAAGAGTCCATGAGCTAGTGACGTATGGGATAATGACTACCCAAGATGTGGATCTTTCCACGCAAGAGTCACTAGAGAGGGAGGGATAAAATAAAGACAGCCAATTCCTGCTGAAAATAATCCACACCCAAAATAAAGTTTAATAAAAACATAAGCAGAAGATTCAAACTGAAACCGCTGCCTGAAGTACTTTTCTACCAAAAACTGCTTCAGAAGAAGAAAACACATCAAAAATGGTAGAATTTAGTAAAAGAATGCAAAGAGGACCAAGTTGCTGCTTTGCAAAGCTGATCAACCGAAGCTTCATTCCTAAACGCCCAGGAAGTAGAAACTGACCTAGTAGAATGAGCTGTAATCCTATGAGGCAGAGTTTTACCCGACTCGACATAGGCATGATGAATTAAAAGATTTCAACCAAGATGCCAAAGAAATGGCAGAAGCTTTCTAACCTTTTCTAGAACCGGAAAAGATGACAAATAGACTAGAAGTCTTTCGGAAAGACTTAGTAGCTTCAACATAATATTTCAAAGCTCTAACAACATCCAAAGAAACGATTTCTCCTTAGAATTCTTAGGATTAGGACATAATGAAGGAACCACAATTTCTCTACTAATGTTGTTGGAATTCACAACCTTAGGTAAAAATTGAAAAGAAGTTCGCAACACCGCCTTATCCTGATGAAAAATCAGAAAAGGAGACTCACAAGAAAGAGCAGATAATTCAGAAACTCTTCTGGCAGAAGAGATCGCTAAAAGGAACAAAACTTTCCAAGAAAGTAATTTAATTGTCCAAAGAATGCATGGGTTCAAAAGGAGGAGCTTGAAGAGCCCCCAGAACCAAATTCAAACTCCAAGGAGGAGAAATTGACTTAACAGGTTTTATACGAACCAAAGCTTGTACAAAACAATGAATATCAGGAAGACTAGCAATCTTTCTGAGAAAAAGAACAGAAAGAGCAGAGATTTGTCCTTTCAAGGAACTTGCGGACAAACCCTTATCTAAACCATCCTGAAGAAACTGTAAAATTCTCGGTATTCTAAAAGAATGCCAAGAAAAATGATGAGAAAGACACCAAGAAATATAAGTCCTCCAGACTCTATAATATATCTCTCTAGATACAGATTTACGAGCCTGTAACATAATATTAATCACAGAGTCAGAGAAACCTCTTTGACCAAGAATCAAGCGTTCAATCTCCATACCTTTAAATTTAAGGATTGAGATCCTGATGGAAAAAAGGACCTTGTGACAGAAGGTCTGGTCTTAACGGAAGAGTCCACGGTTGGCAAGAGGCCATCCGGACAAGATCCGCATACCAAAACCTGTGAGGCCATGCCGGGGCTACCAGCAGAACAAACGAGCATTCCTTCAGAATCTTGGAGATTACTCTTGGAAGAAGAACTAGAGGCGGAAAGATATAGGCAGGATGATACTTCCAAGGAAGTGATAATGTATCCACTGCCTCCGCCTGAGGATCCCGGGATCTGAACAGATACCTGGGAAGTTTCTTGTTTAGATGAGACACCATCAGATCTATTTCTGGAAGTTCCCACATTTGAACAATCTGAAGAAATACCTCTGGGTGAAGAGACCATTCGCCCGGATGTAACGTTTGGCGGCTGAGATAATCCGCTTCCCAATTGTCTATACCTGGGATATGAACCGCAGAAATTAGACAGGAGCTGGATTCCGCCTAAACCAGAATCCGAGACACTTCTTCATAGCCAGAGGACTGTGAGTCCCTCCTTGATGATTGATGTATGCCACAGTTGTGACATTGTCTGTCTGAAAACAAATGAACGATTCTCTCTTCAGAAGAGGCCAAGACTGAAGAGCTCTGAAAATTGCACGGAGTTCCAAAATATTGATCGGTAATCTCACCTCCTGAGATTCCCAAACTCCTTGTGCCGTCAGAGATCCCCATACAGCTCCCCAACCTGTAAGACTTGCATCTGTTGAAAATACAGTCCAGGTCGGAAGAAAAAAAGAAGCCCCCTGAATTAAACGATGGTGATCTGTCCACCACGTCAGAGAGTGTCGTACACTCGGTTTTAAAGATATTGATTGAGATATCTTTTTGTAATCCCAGCACTATTGGTTCAGCATACAGAGCTGGAAAGGTCGCATGTGAAAATGAGCAAAGGAGATCGCGTCCGATGCAGCAGACATAAGACCTAAAACTTCCATGCATAAGGCAACCAAAAGGAATGATTGTGACTGAAGGTTTTGACAAGCTGATATCAATGTTAGACGTCTCTTGTCCGAAAAAGACAGAGTCATGGACACCAAATCTATATGGAAACCTAAAGCGGTTACCCTTGTCTGAGGAATCAATGAACTTTTTGGTAAATTGATCCTTCAACCATGATCTTGAAGAAACAACACAAGTCGATTCGTATGAGATTCTGCTAAATGTGAAGACTGAGCAAGTACCAAGATATCGTCCAAATAAGGAAATACCAATACCCTGTTCTCTGAATACAGACAGAAGGGCACCGAGAACCTTTGTAAAAATTCTTGGAGCTGATGCTAGGCCAAACGGTAGAGCCACAAACTGGTAATGCTTGTCTAGAAAAGAGAATCTCAGAAACTGATAGTGATCTGGATGAATCAGAATATGCAGATATGCATCCTGTAAATCTAATGCAGACATATAATGCCCTTGCTGAACAAAAGGCAGGATAGTCCTTACAGTTACCATCTTGAATGTTGGTATCCTTACATAATGATTCAATATTGACAGATCCGGAACTGGTCTGAAGGATTTGACCTTCTTTGGTACAATAAAGAGATTAAATAAAACCCCAGACCCATGTTCCAGAACTGGAACTGGCATAATTACTCCAGCCAACTCTAGATCTGAAACACATTTCAGAAATGCATGAGCCTTTGCTGGGTTTACTGGGACACTGGAAAGAAAAAAATCTCTTGCAGGAGGCCTTAACATGAAGCCAATTCTGTACCCTTCTGAAACAATGTTCCGAAAAACAGAGATTGTGAACGGAATTGATCCAAATTTCTTTGAAAAAAACATAATCTGCCCCGTACCAGCTGAGCTGGAATGAGGGCCGCACCTTCATGTGGACCTAGGAGCTGGCTTGGGTTTCTATAAGGCTTGGATATATTCCAAACTGGAGAAGGTTACCAAACTGATACTGCTCCTGAGGATGAAGGATCAGGCTATTGTTCCTTGTTGTGATGAAAGGAACGAAAACGATTATTAGACCTAAATTCACCTTTAGATTTTTTATCCTGTGGTAAAAAAGTTCCCTGCTCTCCAGTAACAGTTGAGATAAAAAAATCCAACTGATAATCGAATAATTTATTACCCTGGAAAGAAAGGGATAGCAAAGATGACTTAGAAGACATATCAGTATTCCAAGTTTTAAGCCATAAAGCTCTTCTAGCTAAAATAGCTAGAGACATATACCTGACATCAACTCTAATGATATCAAAAGATGGCATCACAAATAAAATAATTAGTATGTTATAGAAATGCAAATGATAATTATGATCTGTTATTTGTTGCACTAAAGCTTCTAACCAAAAAAGTTGAAGCTGCAGTAACATCCGCTAAGGATATAGCAGGTCTAAGACGATTACCTGAACACAAGTAAGCTTTTCTTAGAAAGGATTCAATTTTCCTATCTAAAGGATCTTTAGCAGGAGTAGAGACAGCCCCATTAATCTTAGGGATTTTGTCCCAAAACTCTAATCTGTCAGATGGCACAGGATATAATTGCTTAAAAACGTTTTTAGAAGGAGTAAATGAATTTCCCAAAATATTCCACTCCCTGGAAATTACTTCAGAAATAGCACCAGGGACAGGAAACACTTCTGGAATAACTACAGGAGATTTAGAAACCTTATTTAAACGTTTTAGATTTAGTATCAAGAGGACCAGAATCCTCAATTTCTAATGCAATTAATACTTCTTTAAGTAAAGAACAAATAATTCCATCTTGAACAAATATGAAGATTTATCAGCATCAACCTCTGAGACAGAAACCTCTGAACCAGAAGAACCATTATCAGTATCAGAATGATGATGTTCATTTTAAAAATTCATCTGAAAAAAGAGAAGTTTTAAAAGACTTTTATGTATACTAGAAGGAAAAATAACAGACATAGCCTTCTTAATGGATTTAGAAATAAAACCTCTTATGTTATCAGGAACACTCTGAGTATAAGATGTTGACGAAACAGCAACAGGTAATGTAATAGTACTAAAGGAAATTTTATCTGCATTAACAAGTTTGTCATGACATTCAATACAAACAACAGCTGGAGGAACAGATACCAAAAGTTTATATAAGATACACTTAGCTTTGGTAGCTCCAGCACCGGGCAGCGATTTTCCTGAAGTATCTTCTGACTCAGTTGCAACGTGGAACATCTTGCAATATGTAATAGAAAAAAACAACAACATATAAAGCAAAATAGATCAAATTCCTTAAATGACAGTTTCAGGAATGGGAAAAAATGCCACTGAACAAGCTTCTAGTAACCAGAAGCAAATAAATAAAGAGACTTAAATAATGTGGAGACAAAAATGACGCCCATATTTATTAGCGCAAAAAATGACGCCCACATTATTTGGTGCCTAAATGCTTTTGGCGCAAAAAATGACGCCACATCCGGAACGCCGACACTTTTAGCGCAAAAGAACGTCAAAAAATGACGCAACTTCCGGCGACACGTATGACGCCGGAAACAGAAAAATTTTTGCGCCAAAAAAGTCCGCGCCAAGAATGACGCAATAAAATGAAGCATTTTCAGCCCCCGCGAGCCTAACAGCCCACAGGAAAAGTCACATTTTTTAAGGTAAGAAAAAATGATTGATTCAAATGCATTATCCCAAATATGAAACTGACTGTCTGAAAATAAGGAATGTTGAACATCCTGAGTCAAGGCAAATAAATGTTTGAATACATATATTTAGAACTTTATAAAAAAGTGCCCAACCATAGCTTAGAGTGTCACAGAAAATAAGACTTACTTACCCCAGGACACTCATCTACATATAGCAGATAGCCAAACCAGTACTGAAACGAGAATCAGCAGAGGTAATGGTATATATATATAAGAGTATATCGTCGATCTGAAAAGGGAGGTAAGAGATGAATCTCTACGACCGATAACAGAGAACCTATGAAATAGACCCCGTAGAAGGAAATCATTGCATTCAAATAGGCAATACTCTCCTCACATCCCTCTGACATTCACTGCACGCTGAGAGGAAAACCGGGCTCCAACCTGCTGCGGAGCGCATATCAACGTAGAATCTAGCACAAACTTACTTCACCACCTCCATAGGAGGCAAAGTTTGTAAAACTGATTTGTGGGTGTGGTGAGGGGTGTATTTAGAGGCATTTTAAGGTTTGGGAAACTTTGCCCCTCCTGGTAGGAATGTATATCCCATACGTCACTAGCTCATGGACTCTTGCTAATTACATGAAAGAAATGAAACTTTCATGATTCAGATAAAGCAGGCAATTTTAAGCATCTTTATATTTTACTCCTATTATCAATTTTTCTTAATTCTCTTGGTATCTTTTTTTTTTTTTTATGTAAATTTATGAGCCGGACCATTTTTGGTTCAGCACCTGGGTAGCGCATGCTGATTGGTGGCTACATTTAGACACCAATGAGAAAGTGCTACCCAGGTGCTGAATAAAAAATAGGCCGGCTACTATGCTTACATTTCTGCTTTTTCAAATAAAGATACCAGGAGAACGAATACAAATTGATAATAGGAGTAAATTAGAAAGTTGCTTAAAATTGCATGCTCAATCTGAATCATGAAAGTTTAATTTTGACTAGACTATCCCTTTAAGAGACCACTGCAAAATGATCAGTTTCTCTGGTTTTACTATTTATAGGTGTGTGTTTGTAGACATTTCTCCGAAATTCCAAATAGCAATATTGTCATTTAGATGATTTATTTGCAAAAAAATGATAACTAGTAAAAATAACAAAAAAGATGCAATGTTTACAGACCTTGAAAAATGCAAAAAAAAACAAGTCAAGTTCATATTCATTTTTAAACAACACAATACTAATGTTTTAACTTAGAAATAGTTCATTTTGTGGAATAACCCTGATTTTCAATCACAGCTTTCACTTTGCTATTCTGTGAACTGCTTGCTAAGTTAAAAAATAAGTATTGCGTTGTTTAAAAATGAATATGAAGTTGTTTTCTTTGTATTATTCAAGGTCTAAAAACACTGCATCTTTTTTTGTTATTTTCACCAGTTTTCATGTTCTGCAAATAAATTCTCTAAATGACAATATTTTTATTTGGGATAAATATGCTCAGTAGTTTATAGAATAAAACAAAAATGTTCGTTTTACTTAAACACAAAAATAAACAGTAAAACTAGAGAAACAGATCATTTTGACTTATTGGGGTAGATTTATCAAGCAGTGGATGCTGCAATCTACCCCCCCTAGTTTCAGGTTCCCCTGAAACTTAAGTTAAGAAGCAGCAGTACTCAACTCGTCCGCCACCTCTGAGGTAGCGGACAGCAATCATCCCGATACGATCAGGATGATTGACACCTCCTGCGGCGAATGGCCGCGAATGTGCACTAGGCAGCATTGCACAAGCATTTCACGTGAAATGATTGTGCAATAATAAATGCCGACAGCGTATGCTGTCAGCATTTATCAATGTGTGGCGTACATTATCCGCTACAGCAGATCATGTCCGCCCGCACAATGATAAATCGGTCCCATTGTCATTTTTATCCTGCTCTTACCAAGTATAGTAACATTGTTGCATTTATTTAATTTTTTTTCAGTCTGCAGAGAATAATTTGGAAAGAGCCCGATGGATGCAAGCATTACAGGATATAATGATTACATTAAGAAAAAGGTACCAGTGCTTTATGTGTATAACTGCTTCCCTATATGCTATTAAAGCAATACTAAACCTACTTTTTTTAATTCAGATACAGCATGCAATTTTAAGCAACTTTCTAATGTACTCCTATTAGCAATTTTTCTTTGTTCTCTTGCTATCTTTATTTGAAAAGCAGGAATGAAAGCTTTAACATAGAGATACATGCATACACACATCTAAATATGTATGTGTATATATATTTCTTTCTAATTACACGGTGAGTTCACGGATCATCTTAATTACTAATGGGAATATCACTCCTGACCAGCAGGAGGAGGCAAAGAGCACCACAGCAAAAGCTGTTAAATACCACTCCCCCTACCCACAATCCCCAGTCATTCTCTTTACTTGCATCAGTTGCAAGGAGGGGTAAAGTTAGGTGTTTGAGTCTTCAATCAAGAGTTTGTTATTTTTTAAGCAGAGCAAGTTTGCTCTGGTTTTCTTTGGGGTTTAGCTGTAGTCCATGTCAGTCTCTTCAGTAGAGCAATTGGTGGCTTTTAAGCATTTGGGAACTTGTGGGGTATAATTCCCACTGGGCCTCCCAAGTAATTTCATGCTGCCCTTGGTTGAAAGTTGGAGTAAGTTTACTCAGCCTTTTCTTTTTTCCACAGGTCCATGTGAGGTAGGAAGCCCCTCTCATACCAAGTGAGCTGTCCTGCTGCTGGACAGATTTTTGAAGTAAGTGCCTATTTCTGATTCTGTTGCAATTGTGTCTAGTGTTTCTTCTCATAAGTCTGAGGAGGAAGATACTTCAGTAGCATCTGAGGGTGAGATCTCGGATTCTGATAGTGTAAATCCTTCTTCTGAACCTGAGGTTGTTTCCTTTAGTTTTAAGCTAGAGCATCTCCGTTTATTACTCAAGGAGGTTTTGGCTACCTTGGATGACTCTGATGCGTCAGTCATGTTTATTCCTAAGAAATCTAGTAAACTTAATAAGTTTTTTGATGTTCCTTCCTCGGTGGAAGTTTTTCCTATACCAGATCGTGTTTCAGATATTATTGCATGAGAATGGGAGAAGCCTGGGATTCCTTTTTCTCCTTCTCTAATTTTTAGGAAGATGTTTCCTATTGTTGATTCTATTAAGGAATCTTGGCAGATGGTTCCTAAGGTGGAGGGAGCAGTTTCCACTCTGACCAAGAGGACCACTATTCCTATTGAGGACAGCTGTTCCTTTAAAGATCCTATGGATAAGAAGTTGAGAAGCTTTGCTTAAAAAGATTTATGTTCACTAGGGGTATCAATGGCAACCGGCTGCATGTATTGCTACGGTTACTAGTGCGGCGGCATATTGGTTTAATGCATTGTCTGATTCTATTCAGCAAGATACTCCTCTTGAAGAAATTCAAGATAGAATAAAGGCTTTGAAGTTGGCTAATTCCTTTATTGCAGATGCTTCTCTACAGGTCATCAAGTTGGGAGCTAAAATTTCTGGTTTTGCCATTTTAGCTCGCAGAGCTTTATGGTTAAAATCCTGGTCTGCGGATGTGTCCTCTAAATCTAAGCTTTTGTCTATTACTTACAAGGGTAAGACCTTGTTTGGGCTAGGTTTGGCTGAGATTATTTCTGATGTTACGGGAGGGAAGGGGCATTCTCTTCCTCAGGATAAAATAAATAAACAGAAAGGTCGGCAGAGTAATTTTCGTTCCTTTCGTAACTTCTCTGGTAAATCTTCCTCTTCTTCCTCCAAGCAGGAACAGTCCAAGCCATCTTGGAAGTCAAATCAGTCATGGAATAAGGGGAAGCAGTCCAGGAAGCCTGTTGCTGACTCAAAATCAGCATGAAGGGTCTACCTCTGATCTGGGAATGGATCGTGTGGGGGGCAGACTCTCTTTCTTCGCTCAAGCTTGGGTTCGAGATGTTCAGGATCCCTGGGTGGTAGATATCGTGTCCCAGGGTTACAAACTAGAGTTCAAGAATTTTCCTCCCAGAGGCAGGTTTCTTCTCTCCAGGTTATCTGTAAACCAGATAAAAGGAGATACGTTGTTACGTTGTGTTCAGAATCTTTCCGAGATGGGAGTGATAGTTCCTGTTCCGGTTCAGGGACAGGGTCTGGGTTTTTTTTCCAATCTCTTCGCCATTCCCAAAAGGAAGGGAACTTTCAGACCTAATTTAGATCTCAAGAGTATAAACAAGTTTCTCAGGGTTCCGTCTTTCAAGATAGAAACTAGACGTTCCATTCTTCCTTTGGTTCAGGAAGGTCAGTTCATGACCACAGTGGATCTAAAGGATGCGTATCTGCATATTCCCATTCACAGGGATCATCACAGGTTCTAAGATTTGCATTTCTAGACAAACATTTTCAGTTTGCAGCTCTTCCTTTTGGTCTGGCAACAACTCCCAGAATTTTTTTCAAAGGTCCTGGGAGCATTGTTGGCGGTGCTTCGATTGAAGGGTGTTGCAGTGGCTCCTTATCTGGACGACATTCTAGTTCAGGCTCCATCTTTTTAACTAGCAAACTTCCACATGGAGTTGTTGTTGTCTTTTCTGCGCTCTCACGGTTGGAAGGTGAATTTAGGAAAAACTTTCTAAATTCCGGTTACAAGAGTGGTATTTTTCGGGACCATTATAGATTCTCTAGAGATGAAGATTTTTCTGACAGAAGCAAGAAAGTCAAAGATCTTCAATATGTGTCTTGCTCTTCAGTCCCTTCCTCGGCCGTCAGTGGCTTAGTGCATGCAGGTTATTGGTCTGATGGTTTCAGTCATGAACATCATTCCGTTTGCTCGGTTCCATCTCAGACCTCTGCAGTTATGCTTGCTCAGGCAGTGGAACGGGGATTATGCGGATCTATCTCCAAACATTGTTCTAGATCAGATGTCCAGAGATTCTCTTCCATGGTGGTTGTCTCAGGATCTTCTCTCTCAGGGAACTTGCTTTCGTAGACCTGCCTGGGTAATTGTAACCACGGATGCCAGTTTGCTGGGCTTGGGTGCTGTCTGGGGTTCATTAAATGCTCAGGGTATATGGACTCGGGAGGAGTTGGTTCTTCCAATAAATGTTTTGGAACTGAGAGCAATTTTCAATGCTCTTCTAGCCTGGCCGCAGCTAGCTTCAACCCAGTTTATCAGGTTTCAGTCGGACAACATAACGTCAGTGGCTTACATCAATCATTAGGGAGGAACTCAGAGTTCCTTGGCCATGACAGAGGTAGCAAAGATTATTCAGTGGGCGGAGATTCACAACTGTTGTCTGTCTGCTATCCACATTCCAGGGGTGGACAAATGGGGAAGCAGATTTTCTGAGCAGACAGACTTTTCATCCAGGGGAGTGGGAACATCATTCAGAGGTATTTTCCAGCTTAATTCTCAGTTGGGGGCAGCCAGAGTTGGATCTCATGGCATCTCGTCAGAATGACAAGCTCCCAAGGTACGGGTCAAGGTCAAAGGATCCTCAGGCTGTTCTGATAAATTCTCTGACAGTTCCTTGGACTTTCAGTCTGGCATATGTGTTCCCTCCATTTGCTCTTCTTCCTCGGATCACTGCTCGGGTCAAACAAGAGAGGCCATCGGTGATTCTCATTACTCCGGTGTGGCCTCGCAGAATCTGGTTTGCAGATCTGGTGGAGATGTCTTCTCTTCCACTTTGGCGTCTTCCATTAAGGAAGGACCTTCTTCTGCAGGGTCCCTTCCTTCATCCAAATCTCATTTCTTTGAAGCTGACTGCTTGGAGATTGAATGCTTGATTCTTTCTAAGCATGGTTTTTCTGAGTCAGTCATTGAGACTACGATTCAGGCTCGTAAGCCTGTGACTAGGAAGATTTATTATAAGATTTGGTGTAAATATTTGTATTGGTGGGAATCCAAAGGCTACTCATGGAGTAGAGTTAGGATTCCTAGGATTTTGTCTTTTCTCCAGGAAGGTTTGAAGAAAGGTTTATCTGCTAGTACCCTGAAGGGTCAAATTTCTGCTTTATCTATTTTATTGCACAAGCACCTGGCAGATGTGCCAGATGTTCATTCTTTTTGTCAGGCCTTGGTTAGAATTTGGCCTGTGTTAAAGTTTACTACTCCACCTTGGAGTCTTAATCTGGCTCTTAGAGTCCTTCAACAGGCTCCGTTTGAACCTATGCATTCTTTGGATATTAAGATGTTATCTTGGAAGGTTTTGTTTCTGGTGGCTGTTTCTTCGGCTCAAAGAGTTTCGAAGCTTTCAGCCTTACAGTATGAATTGCCTTTTCTTATTTTTCACTCTGATAAGGTAGTTCTGTGTACTGCCTTGGGTTTTCTTCCCAAGCTTGTTTCTGATCAGAATATTAATCAAGAGATTGTTGTTCCTTCTTTGTGTCTTAATCCTTCTTCTCATAAGGAACGTTTGTTGCACAACCTGGATGTGGTTCGTGCATTGAAATATTATTTACAGGCGACTAAGGATTTTCGCTAGTCTTCTTCTTTATTTGTTGTCTTTTCTGGGACGCGTAAGGGTAAGAAAGCTACTTCTCTTTCTTGTTGGTTGAGGAGTGTTATTCGCTTGGCATATGAGACTGCTGGTCAGCAGCCTCCTGAGAGAATCACGGCTCATTCCACGAGGGTTGTTTCATCTTCTTGTGCTTTCAAAAATAGAGCTTCTTTAGATCAGCTTTGCAAGGCTGCGACTTGGTTATCTTTGCATACTTTTTCTAAATTTTACAAATTTGATACATTTGCTTCAGCAGAGGCTTCTTTTGGGAGAAAGGTTCTTCAAGCAGTGGTGCCTTCTGTTTAGGTTAACTGTCTTGTCCCTCCCTTATCATCTGTGTCCTCTAGCTTGGGTATTGGTTCCCAACAGTAATTAAGATAATCCGTGGAATCACTGTGTCATTAGAAAGAAAACATAATTTATTCTTACCTGATAAATGTATTTATTTCTTGACACGGTGAGTCCACGGCCCGCCCTGTTTTTCAGACAGTTTGCTTTTCTATAAACTTCAGGCACCTCTGCACCTTAGATTACTTTCTTTCTCCTTTCCCTTTGGTTGAATGACTGGGGATTGTGGGTAGGGGGAGTGGTGTTTAACAGCTCTTTGCCTCCTCCTGCTGGTCAGGAGTGATATTCCCAACAGTAATTAAGATGATCCTTGGACTCACTGTGTCAAGAAATAAGTAAATTTATCAGGTAAGAATAAATTATGTTATATATATATATATATATATATATATATATATATATATATATATATATATATATACTGTGTATATATATATATATATATATATATATATATATATATATATATACACCCTGTTCCAAATTATTATGCAAATTCTATTTCAGTGTCACAAAGATTAAATATTTGTTTTTTCAGTTTAACTCATGGATGGCATTGTGTCTCAGGGTTCTTTTGATCACTGAAAACAATCTCGGACACCTGTGATAATTAGATTGCCAGGTGAGCCCAATTAAAGGAAAAACTACTAAAGGAGGGTGTTCCACATTATTAAGCAGAGTACCATTTTCAAGCAATATGGGGAAGAAAAAGGATCTCTCTGCTGCCGAAAAGAGTGAAATAGTTCAATGCCTTGGACGAGGTATGAAAACATTAGATATTTCATGAAAACTTAAGCGTGATCATCGCACTATTAAGAGATTTGTGGCTGATGCAGAGCACAGACGGGTTTGTGCAGATAAAGGCACATTGAGGAAGATTTCTGCCAGATCCATGCATCGGATCAAGAGAGCAGCAGCTAAAATACCATTACATAGCAGCAAACAGATATTTGAAGCTGCTGGTGCCTCTGGAGTCCCACGGACATCAAGGTGTAGAGTCCTCCAGAGTCTTGCAACTGTGCATAAACCTTCCATTCGGCCACCACTAACCAATGTTCACAAGCAGAAATGGCTGCATTGGGCAGAAAAATGCATGAAGACTCATTTTCAAACAGTCTTGTTCACTGAGTGCCGTGCAACCCTGAAAGGTCCAGATGGATGGAGTAGTGGATGGTTGGTGGACGGCCACCCTGTTCCAACAAGGCTGCGACATCAGCAAGACGGTGGTGGAGTCATGTTTTGGGCCGGAATCATGGGAAGAGAGCTGGCTGGCCCCTTTAGGGTCCCCGAAGGTGTAAAGATGACCTCTGCAAAGTATGTAGAGTTCCTGACTGAACACTTCCTTCCCTGGTACAGAAGGAAGATCTATGCTTTCCGTAATAAAATCATCTTCATGCATGACAATGCACCATCTCATGCTGCAAAGAATATCTCTGCATCAATGGCTGTTATGGGGATAAAAGGAGAAAAAGCCATCCTCCCCTGACCTCAATCCTATTGAGAACCTTTGGAGCATCCTCAAGCAAAAGATCTATGAGGGTGGGAGGCAGTTTACATCCAAACAGCAGCTCTGGGAGGCTATTCTGACATCTTGCAAACAATTCAAGCAGAAACTGTCCAAAAACTCACAAGTTCAATGCATGCAAGACTTGTGAAGCTGCTATCAAATAAGGGGTCCTATGTTAAAATGTAACGTGACCTGTTAAAATGTTTAAAAAGTTCAAATGTTGTTCAAAGTTTGATTGAAATAGCTTTTGATTTCAGTAAATATGCTGCAAACACAACAAATGACAATTTTTAGTTCTTTACACCCTATAAAAGTGTTTTGAAACTTACTGTGCGTAATAATTTGGAACAGTGCATTGTAAGTTTTTTATTTTAAAAAAAATACTGTTATCATTAGGAGGTTTGTTTAATAAAATTTGAATTGTACTCTTAATAGTTGATAACATGAGAATTATGCTGACTGTTGTTTACATCAGTTATTTAGGTAAATGAGAAAGATATCATTGGCATAATAATTTGGAACAGGGTGTACTGTATATATATAAAAAACTAAGACGATAAAAGTATATTACTATCCAATCACACATAAGGGTGTGCAGACTAAAGTGCTTGCTTAAGAACATCCCAAATGTAAATGTACAACTTCACAATAACATAGGCATCAATCAGTTAAGGAAAGGGAGCTCACAGAAATATAAAGTGGACCACACAAAGCAATTCACCAATATATTTGCGTATCTTAAATCAAACAGCAGTAACCAGTTCGAGCAGGTATTCCCAGATACTATTGCTGGAATAAGAATGCTGTCCCATTACATCAAACAACAAACTCAGGAGATAGTTCACCTCTACAAGGCAATCCGGATATAATGCAATTTATACCGCTCTGGTACCTTCCCATACCTCAATCTAGCGGTTTCTCTACACAGTCCAATCCTTTTTCATCAGGGCAAATATAAATGCTGTATCAGTGTACACTCGCACCACCTCAATACCGACAACAGTGGATCCGTGCTAAGTAGCCATCTGGAAATACATGCTTTTCAAAAAGGCGACCCTTAAGCTTTTACCTTCAGTCTCGAACTGCTGGCTCCTCTACATCGCCGATCGGCGTACACTCGCACCACCTCAATGTCAGCAGACTACTATTAGTTAAACAGGGGCCCCTGCTGCTTGACCACTTTTAATTGAGCTTCCAAAACAGTCGAGCAGAAGTCAGCTGACACCCCACTCGTTAAACATCAGCCTGTTTTACCGCAATTACCATCAAAGATATGTAGAAATATGTATTTATGAAGATTTATTGGAATGTGAAATATTTATATTTTCATGTCAGGTTAGCGCACTTGAGAAAACGAGATCGGGTATGCGCACAAGTAGGGTGTTTTTTTTCCACTTTACTTGCACCATTGACTTCTATGGGGGAATATGTTACCGCAATTGCGATATTTTAAGTTTGGCTTTTTTGCGTGCGTCGGGTTAGCACGCAAGCAAAACTTTTTAATTTTAACTTACCATACAAGCACTGCCCAACGAGTGCAAAAAGCTTACTTCTAGCAAAGATAGCGCTCCCCTCATAATCTAGCCTACAGTATCTGTTGATGAGGGGGTACTTTTAGAGCTACTATTCCTTTTATAAATCACATAGGGTAATAAACGCCATTTTTGAAAGAAAAGAGGTGAGCCCCATCTTCCAATGTCTCATACCTCTGTCATTGGTATGTTATAAAAATATCAGTCACCTACCTAATATATTTACTGTATGTGGGCAGCTACTCCAAAAGAGACCCTATTCCCTACAGACAGTATACACCCACTACACACAATTCCTCTCAAGAGAAAGAGGGGATTAGCTATTTCTTTCATGTAATTAGCAAGAGTCCATGAGCTAGTGACGTATGGGATATACATTCCTACCAGGAGGGGCAAAGTTTCCCAAACCTCAAAATGCCTATAAATACACCCCTCACCACACCCACAATTCAGTTTTACAAACTTTGCCTCCGATGGAGGTGGTGAAGTAAGTTTGTGCTACGTTGATATGCGCTCCGCAGCAAGTTGGAGCCCGGTTTTCCTCTCAGCATGCAGTGAATGTCAGAGGGATGTGAGGAGAGTATTGCCTATTTGAATGCAGTGATCTCCTTCTACGGGGTCTATTTCATAGGTTCTCTGTTATCGGTCGTAGAGATTCATCTCTTACCTCCCTTTTCAGATCGACGATATACTCTTATATATACCATTACCTCTGCTGATTCTCGTTTCAGTACTGGTTTGGCTTTCTACAAACATGTAGATGAGTGTCCTGGGGTAAGTAAATCTTATTTTCTGTGACACTCTAAGCTATGGTTGGGCACTTTGTTTATAAAGTTCTAAATATATGTATTCAAACATTTATTTGCCTTGACTCAGAATGTTCAACTTTCCTTATTTTTCAGACAGTCAGTTTCATATTTGGGATTATGCATTTGAATTATTCATTTTTTCTTACCTTCAATTTGACTCTTTTTTCCCTGTGGGCTGTTAGGCTCGCGGGGGCTGAAAATGCTTCATTTTATTGCGTCATTCTTGGCGCGGACTTTTTTGGCGCAAAAATTCTTTTTCGTTTCCGGCGTCATACGTGTCACCGGAAGTTGCGTCATTTTTTGACGTTATTTTGCGCCAAAAATGTCGGCGTTCCGGATGTGGCGTCATTTTTGGCGCCAAAAGCATTTAGGCGCCAAATAATGTGGGCGTCTTATTTGGCGCTAAAAAATATGGGCGTCGCTTTTGTCTCCACATTATTTAAGTCTCATTTTTCATTGCTTCTGGTTGCTAGAAGCTTGTTCTTTGGCATTTTTTCCCATTCCTGAAACTGTCATTTAAGGAATTTGATCAATTTTGCTTTATATGTTGTTTTTTCTCTTACATATTGCAAGATGTCTCACGTTGCATCTGAGTCAGAAGATACTACAGGAAAATCGCTGTCTAGTGCTGGATCTACCAAAGCTAAGTGTATCTGCTGTAAACTTTTGGTAGCTATTCCTCCGGCTGTTGTTTGTATTAATTGTCATGACAAACTTGTTAATGCAGATAATATTTCCTTTAGTAAAGTACCATTGTCTGTTGCAGTTCCTTCAACATCTAAGGTGCAGAATGTTCCTGATAACATTAGAGATTTTGTTTCTGAATCCATCAAGAAGGCTATGTCTGTTATTTCTCCTTCTAGTAAACGTAAAAAATCTTTTAAAACTTCTCTCCCTACAGATGAATTTTTAAATGAACATCATCATTCTGATTCTGATGACTCTTCTGGTTCAGAGGATTCTGTTTCAGAGATTGATGCTGATAAATCTTCATATTTATTTAAAATGGAATTTATTAAATCTCCTGTGGTTATTCCAGAAGTTTTTCCTGTTCCTAATGCTATTTCTGCAGTAATTTCCAAAGAATGGGATAAATTGGGTAATTCATTTACTCCTTCTAAACGTTATAAGCAATTATATCCTGTTCCGTCTGACAGGTTAGAATTTTGGGACAAAATCCCTAAAGTTGATGGGGCTATTTCTACCCTTGCTAAACGTACTACCATTCCTACGTCAGATGGTACTTCGTTTAAAGATCCTTTAAGATAGGAAAATTGAATCCTTTCTAAGAAAAGCTTATCTGTGTTCAGGTAATCTTCTTAGACCTGCTATATCATTGGCTGATGTTGCTGCAGCTTCAACTTTTTGGTTGGAAACTTTAGTGCAACAAGTAACAAATCATGATTCTCATGATATTATTATTCTTCTTCAGCATGCTAATAATTTTATCTGTGATGCCATTTTTGATATTATCAGAGTTGATGTCAGGTTTATGTCTCTAGCTATTTTAGCTAGAAGAGCTTTATGGCTTAAGACTTGGAATGCTGATATGGCTTCTAAATCAACTCTACTTTCCATTTCTTTCCAGGGTAACAAATTATTTGGTTCTCAGTTGGATTCTATTATCTCAACTGTTACTGGTGGGAAAGGAACTTTTTTTACCACAGGATAAAAAATCTAAAGGTAAAAACAGGGCTAATAATCGTTTTCGTTCCTTTCGTTTCAACAAAGAACAAAAGCCTGATCCTTCATCCTCAGGAGCAGTTTCAGTTTGGAAACCATCTCCAGTCTGGAATAAATCCAAGCCTGCTAGAAAGGCAAAGCCTGCTTCTAAGTCCACATGAAGGTGCGGCCCTCATTCCAGCTCAGCTGGTAGGGGGCAGGTTATGTTTTTTCAAAGAAATTTGGATCAATTCTGTTCACAATCTTTGGATTCAGAACATTGTTTCAGAAGGGTACAGAATTGGTTTCAAGATGAGACCTCCTGCAAAGAGATTTTTTCTTTCCCGTGTCCCAGTAAATCCAGTGAAAGCTCAAGCATTTCTGAATTGTGTTTCAGATCTAGAGTTGGCTGGAGTAATTATGCCAGTTCCAGTTCCGGAACAGGGGATGGGGTTTTATTCAAATCTCTTCATTGTACCAAAGAAGGAGAATTCCTTCAGACCAGTTCTGGATCTAAAAATATTGAATCGTTATGTAAGGATACCAACGTTCAAGATGGTAACTGTAAGGACTATCTTGCCTTTTGTTCAGCAAGGGAATTATATGTCCACAATAGATTTACAGGATGCATATCTGCATATTCCGATTCATCCAGATCATTATCAGTTCCTGAGGTTCTCTTTTCTGGACAAGCATTACCAGTTTGTGGCTCTACCGTTTGGCCTAGCTACAGCTCCAAGAATTTTTACAAAGGTTCTAGGTGCCCTTCTGTCTGTAATCAGAGAACAGGGTATTGTGGTATTTCCTTATTTGGACGATATCTTGGTACTTGCTCAGTCTTTACATTTAGCAGAATCTCATACGAATCGACTTGTGTTGTTTCTTCAAGATCATGGTTGGAGGATCAATTTACCAAAAAGTTCTTTGATTCCTCAGACAAGGGTAACCTTTCTGGGTTTCCAGATAGATTCAGTGTCCATGACTCTGTCTTTAACAGACAAGAGACGTCTAAAATTGATTGCAGCTTGTCGAAACCTTCAGTCACAATCATTCCCTTCGGTAGCCTTATGCATGGAAATTCTAGGTCTTATGACTGCTGCATCGGACGCGATCCCCTTTGCTCGTTTTCACATGCGACCTCTTCAGCTCTGTATGCTGAATCAATGGTGCAAGGATTACACAAAGATATCTCAATTAATATCTTTAAAACTGATTGTTCGACACTCTCTAACGTGGTGGACAGATCACCATCGTTTAATTCAGGGGGCTTCTTTTGTGCTTCCGACCTGGACTGTAATTTCAACAGATGCAAGTCTCACAGGTTGGGGAGCTGTGTGGGGATCTCTGACGGCACAAGGAGTTTGGGAATCTCAGGAGGTGAGATTACCGATCAATATTTTGGAACTCTGTGCAATTTTCAGAGCTCTTCAGTTTTGGCCTCTTCTGAAGAGAGAATCGTTCATTTGTTTTCAGACAGACAATGTCACAACTGTGGCATACATCAATCATCAAGGAGGGACTCACAGTCCTCTGGCTATGAAAGAAGTATCTCGAATTTTGGTTTGGGCGGAATCCAGTTCCTGTCTAATCTCTGCGGTTCATATCCCAGGTATAGACAATTGGGAAGCGGATTATCTCAGTCGCCAAAAGTTGCATCCGGGCGAATGGTCTCTTCACCCAGAGGTATTTCTTCAGATTGTTCAAATGTGGGAACTTCCAGAAATAGATCTGATGGCGTCTCATCTAAACAAGAAACTTCCCAGGTATCTGTCCAGATCCCGGGATCCTCAGGCGGAGGCAGTGGATGCATTATCACTTCCTTGGAAGCATCATCCTGCCTATATCTTTCCGCCTCTAGTTCTTCTTCCAAGAGTAATCTCCAAGATTCTGAAGGAATGCTCGTTTGTTCTGCTGGTAGCTCCGGCATGGCCTCACAGGTTTTGGTATGCGGATCTTGTCCGGATGGCCTCTTGCCAACCGTGGACTCTTCCGTTAAGACCAGACCTTCTGTCTCAAGGTCCTTTTTTCCATCAGGATCTGAAATCCTTAAATTTAAAGGTATGGAGATTGAACGCTTGATTCTTGGTCAAAGAGGTTTCTCTGACTCTGTGATTAATACTATGTTACAGGCTCGTAAATCTGTATCTAGAGAGATATATTATAGAGTCTGGAAGACTTATATTTCTTGGTGTCTTTCTCATCATTTTTCTTGGCATTCTTTTAGAATACCGAGAATTTTACAGTTTCTTCAGGATGGTTTAGATAAGGGTTTGCCCGCAAGTTCCTTGAAAGGACAAATTTCTGCTCTTTCTGTTCTTTTTCACAGAAAGATTGCTATTCTTCCTGATATTCATTGTTTTGTACAAGCTTTGGTTCGTATAAAACCTGTCATTAAGTCAATTTCTTCTCCTTGGAGTTTGAATTTGGTTCTGGGGGCTCTTCAAGCTCCTCCATTTGAACCTATGCATTCATTGGACATTAAATTACTTTCTTGGAAAGTTTTGTTCCTTTTGGCCATCTCTTCTGCCAGAAGAGTTTCTGAATTATCTGCTCTTTCTTGTGAGTCTCCTTTTCTGATTTTTCATAAGGATAAGGCGGTGTTGCGAACTTCTTTTGAATTTTTACCTAAAGTTGTGAATTCTAACAACATTAGTAGAGAAATTGTGGTTCCTTCATTATGTCCTAATCCTAAGAATTCTAAGGAGAAATCGTTGCATTCTTTGGATGTTGTTAGAGCTTTGAAATATTATGTTGAAGCTACTAAATCTTTCCGAAAGACTTCTAGTCTATTTGTTATCTTTTCCGGTTCTAGAAAAGGCCAGAAAGCTTCTGCCATTTCTTTGGCATCTTGGTTGACATCTTTAATTCATCTTGCCTATGTTGAGTCGGGTAAAACTCCGCCTCAGAGGATTACAGCTCATTCTACTAGGTCAGTTTCTACTTCCTGGGCGTTTAGGAATGAAGCTTCGGTTGATCAGATTTGCAAAGCAGCAACTTGGTCCTCTTTGCATACTTTTACTAAATTCTACCATTTTGATGTATTTTCTTCTTCTGAAGCAGTTTTTGGTAGAAAAGTACTTCAGGCAGTGGTTTCAGTTTGAATCTTCTGCTTATGTTTTTCATTAAACTTTATTTTGGGTGTGGATTATTTTCAGCAGGAATTGGCTGTCTTTATTTTATCCCTCCCTCTCTAGTGACTCTTGTGTGGAAAGATCCACATCTTGGGTAATCATTATCCCATACGTCACTAGCTCATGGACTCTTGCTAATTACATGAAAGAAAACATAATTTATGTAAGAACTTACCTGATAAATTCATTTCTTTCATATTAGCAAGAGTCCATGAGGCCCGCCCTTTTTTTGTGGTGGTTATGATTTTGTATAAAGCACAATTATTCCAATTCCTTATTTTATATGCTTTCGCACTTTTTTATCACCCCACTTCTTGGCTATTCGTTAAACTGAATTGTGGGTGTGGTGAGGGGTGTATTTATAGGCATTTTGAGGTTTGGGAAACTTTGCCCCTCCTGGTAGGAATGTATATCCCATATGTCACTAGCTCATGGACTCTTGCTAATATGAAAGAAATGAATTTATCAGGTAAGTTCTTACATAAATTATGTTTTTCAAAGGAGGGGTCTCATGCCTCTGTAGGTAGCAGGTGATTGCCATAGAAATTGCAACCACTTGTTTACTAGGTGACTTTAAAGGTGGCGGCATTTGGACAGGGGAAGGAGCAGTCATAGACAGGGCTGGATTGGCCTACCAGGGCACCAGGACACCATCCCAGTGGGCCACAGCAGTTGGGGCTGGCTGGGTAAAATTTAAGGGACTGGTGCTATTGGTGAGATGATGGAGTTGTATCACCTCTTTTCTCCTTTGAGATATATACGTATTAAGGTCACAAAGTGTTTCCATGTAAGTTTTATTTCCTCGGCCAAGTCACACTAATTTTTTCCACAGTGGCGTGAGAATTCTATGGAGCCAACGGAAAATACGACTGGTCTTTAAATTTTTCCAGGGATGCATTTTATTCCCAGACCAGCCCTGGCCATAACTTGTCAAAAGTGTTATACCACCCCTCTGTAAATAAGAATTTTATGTAAATATAAAATGTATCTAATATTTTTATTTTACACCTTCCATTTTTCTGCATAGATTGCACTATGGTGAAAAGTGATAAAAATAATACATTTTGGGTGGTCATGATAAGCAATATTGTAAACTCGCTAACTTGTGCACATATTACACGCTGAAAGTAAACGGTTGCGCTTTAGCGCAAACCAAATTTGCATTTAGTGGATTAGTGCATGAACACCTAGCGTAAAGTGTAAAGGTTAAAAAAACTGTTGCACCAAGCACAACATAAATACATTAAAAAAAAGGAATACACTAATATATACTTTCTGGTAAAATTATTTACTTAGAATAAAATGTATTTGTATTTTTAAACAGCTATTTCTCAATATATCTGTATTTTTCTATACCTGTATATATTCATATAGATATAGGTATAGATATGTATTTAAAAAAAATATATATTATCAGTTATTTGTAGAGCGCCAACAGGTTCCGCAGAGCTAAAGGCATGAGTCTAATATATATATATATATATATATATATATATATATATATATATATATATATATATAAAAAAAATAACATTTTATTCTAAAACATTGGAATATAAAATATGCATAACTACCCTCAGGTTTAGCGCAGTTGGTCTAATGTGTGTTGAGTTAGCGGGCGAGCGATAAGTGTTCAGTTTTTTTGAACAGCGCTCTCCATTGAAGTCTATAGGGAGAAGAAATTAACATGGTCGCAATAGCTGAAGTCCTGAAGTTAGCGTGCATCAGGTTTTGCTTGAACTTTTTACTTTCAACGTGTAATACTTAAAGGGACACTGAACCCAATTTTTTTCTTTTGTGATTCAGATAGAGCAGGCAATTTTAAGCAACTTTCTAATTTACTCCTATTATCAATTTTTCTTCATTCTCTTGCTATCTTTATTTGAAAAAAAAAGCCATCTAAGCTTTTTCTTTGGTTCAGAACTCTGGACAGCACTTTTTTATTGGTAGATGAATATATCCACCAATCAGCAAGGACAACCCAGGTTGTTCACCAAAAATGGGCCGGCATCTAAACTTAGATTCTTGCATTTCAAATAAAGATACCAAGAGAATAAAAAAAATTTGATAATAGGAGTAAATTAGAAAGTTGCTTAAAATTTCATGCTCTACCTGAATCACAAAAGAAAAAATTTGGGTTCAGTGTCCCTTTAAGCAAAGAAATCCATTAGTGCGCCACTTTTAATCTAGGCTTTTTTTTTTTTTAAGGAAAAAAGAGAGCAAATAGTGGTAATTCAGCGCAACTAATTACAAATATAAGTACAAAATTAGTGTAAGGAGTCAATGGCAAATATAAGAATTAGTTCCGAAATATTCTTAAGTAAGTTCCACGTAGGTGCAGGAGCCAAATTGATAATATAGTAAATGAGTGGGTGTCTCCTTACCGGAAATTACCTCAATCATATGAGGTAATGAATGATCATGTAAGGAGTATAGGCCGTCCCTTCTTAGGTTCGCGAGTTGGAGAGCCTCAGGACTGTAGTCTTGGGAATAGGATGTTTTGGGGTCCTTCCCTGCGAACTTGTGTATGGTCCTTGTCTTGTGGAAACTTCCAGAGTATTGTAGCTGGAGCCTAAGTGTTTCTCCGGAGTATGGTACTTCAGCCTGTGTTCTCTGGTCCTCAGTTTCAAATAATGTAGATTACAGAGCTCACTTTACTTTCGTGATGTCCCCAACTTGGCCACTTCCTTCTAAAACAGTCACTTTTGTCACCATTCACCGCCCAAGGCAATTTACTTAAGAATATTTCTGAACTAATTCTTATATTTGCCATTGACTCCTTACATTAATTTCGTACTTATATTTGTATTTAGTTGCGCTGAATTACCACGATTTGCTCTCTTTTTTCCTTTATTACCTACTGTGCTAGGGGTACACATAATCATTGGTTCATGCTGCACAATACTACTAGTTACTGCTAACTTGATATCTACATATATAGATCTTTATCCATTGTATATACACCCTCTGAACCGGGATTTTAACCTTGGGACAAGATCCAATTGAGCGCTGGTCACATCCTTTGCTGTTTTTTTTTTTTTTTTTTATTATTATTAATTGTTATTGAACAATATTGATATATAATCTTAAAGGGACAGTCTAGTGAAAAATAAAGTCATGATTCAAATAGGACTTTTCAATCAATTTTGCTTTGTTCTTTTGGTATTCTTAGTTCAAAGCTAAACCTAGGTAGGATCATATGCTAATTTATAAACCCTTAAAGGCTGCCTCTTATCTGAATGCATTTTGACATCACAACTAGAGGGCGTTAGCACAATGTTATCTATATGGCATACATGAACTAACGCCCGTGGAGTTACCTAGGAGCCAGCACTGATTGCCTAAAATGCAAATCTGTCAAAAGAACTGAAAAAAGGGCCATTCTGCAGAGGCTTAGATACAAGATAATCACAGAGGTAAAAACGTGTATTAATATAACAGTGTTGGTTATGCAAAACTAGGGAAAATGGGTATTAAAGGGATTATCTATATTTTTAAACACTAAAAATTCTGGTGTAGACTGTCCCTTTAAAATTCAGGTGTTTTGGAAAGGTGAACTGATGATTAAAAGGGGACCATATACTGTGTGTTTAAAATACTTAGAAATGAATTACTTTCATGCTGCTATTTACCAAATATGTCATGGAAAATGACACAAAAAAATCATTCTATTTGGATTTTATACAATAACATCTTTCCATATTATGGTTTATTTTGCAAAGTAAAGTTATTTTCTGAAAATGACTGGTCTGCTAAGAAAAACAAGGAATGATATGTGTGGGTACCTCACAGGAACAAAACAATTACATGGATTTGTAAGTGTGGTGCTAAACAACTAAAATAACTCTAGCACAGGGGACTAAAAGGGTTAAACAATTAATATAATTTAAAACTACATCTGCATATAATTTTCATGCTAATCTTTGCTTTGAATAAATCGTTTTACATAGCATTTATTTATTGGACAATAATGTCAAAATGTAAACATTCCCTACAAAATGTTCTATTAAGCATAAAACAAAAACAAGTGCAATGCAACGTGCATAAATTATTATTTAGATGTATCAAAAAATCATCAGGCATATATAGAAATATTTATGAATAAATAGAACATATTTTTGTATGTGAAGAACATTGTAATGTGAAATATTCATATTTTCATGTCAGGTTAGCGCACCTGAGAATATCGGATCAGGTTTGCTCGCAAGTTGAGTGTTAATTTATTCTCCATTAACTTCTATTGGGGAATAGGTTATCGCACACGTGATATTCTATGTTCGGCTTTTTGTGCGCTTTAGTTGCTTTCAACTCATAACACACGCTCAACCCGACGCATGCAAAAAGCTTACTTCTAGGGCAGTTAACACTCGAGCAAGAGTGTTAAATAGCGCTCCACTTGTAACCTGGCCCTTACTATGTAATTCACTGCTTAATTGCTGATATATATTATGTATATAAAATAAATTATTATAACATTTCTTTACTGTATTAATTATCTCGCACTAAACCACTTGTATTAAATAAACTTTGGCAACCAAATATTGATAGTCACTTATTAGAATGTTATGTATTCATTTCATCCCTCATTTGTTTCATAATCGCTCTTTCCTCGAAATTCATATTTTCTTCCTCTTTTTTTTCTCTTCTAGCAGACCGTCTTCAGATATTCCCATCATACGAGATAGACAAGAAGAGCGTCCAGAAGGTCGTAAATTTTGTGAGTGGATAGAGAAGGTAAAATAGATATTTTTATTTATTAGTATAATTTCATTCATCGCTTTATATTCCTCTTCTGGTATTGTAATTGGTGAGAAAATGATTATAATTATCGTTATTCGTGTATTTAAAGGGACACTGTACCCAAAAATTTTCTTTTGTGATTCAGATTGAGCATGAAATTTTAAGCAACTTTCTAATTTACTCCTATTATCAAATTTTCTTCATTCTCTTGGTATCTTTATTTGAAATGCAAGAATGTAAGTTTAGCTGCCGGCCCATTTTTGGTGAACAACCTGGGTTGTCCTTGCTGATTGGTGGATAAATTCATCCACCAATAAAAAAGTGCTGTCCAGAGTACTGAAACCAAAAAAAGCTTAGATGCCTTCTTTTTCAAATAACGATAGCAAGAGAACGAAGAAAAATTGATAATAGGAGTAAATTAGAAAGTTGCTTAAAATTGCATGCTCAATCTGAATTACAAAAGAAAAAATTTGGGTACAGTGTCCCTTTAAGTTGTGATTTGAGCTTCATCTTATCCCTAAAGAACTCACAATCTTAAAGGGACACTGTACCCAAATTTTTTCTGTTGTCATTCAGAAAGAGCATGCAATTTTAAGCAACTTTCTAAGCTTTTTTTTTTGGTTTCAGTACTCTGGACAGTACTTTTTTATTGGTGGATGAATGTATCCACCAATCAGCAAGGACAACCCAGGTTGTTCACAAAAAGGGGCCGGCATCTAAACTTACATTCTTGCATTTCAAATAAAGATACCAAGAGAATGAAGAAAATTTGATAATAGGAGTAAATAAGAAAGTTGCTTAAAATTTCATGCTCAATCTGAATCACGAAATAAATTTTTTGGGTACAGTGTCCCTTTAAGTCAAAGGGTCACAATCTTCAGTTAGAGGGTGGCAGATTCAGGAGAAATATGTGGAAGTAGTTTTTTACAGAAAGGGTGGTGGATTCATTGAATAAACTTTCAATAGATGAGATGAACACAAGGAAGAATTAAAAAATGCATAGGAAATGCATAAGGCTATCCTAAGAAATAATTAACATTTAATATGGGTAGACTTGATGGGACTTCAGGTTCTGATCTACTGTTAAATTCTCTGTTTAAAAATAAAGAGCATAAAATTAAGCAAATAACGCACACAATGTACCATTGTGTATCCTGGAAGAAGCAGATTGCATAATAAAAGCTCATATTCCTGCCTCCCATAAATCCTCAACTACAGATAAAATAAAGGACGCCATACAAAACCTTTGGTAAAAAAAAAAAAAATCAGTGCCAGAGTTAATAAAACTATCACATCATGTAACATCACAGATATAAACTCTGACTACAACTAAAACTTTGTAAAACCCTACTTTAAGCGTATGATAGTCTTAGCCATTATCACACAACTGTAACCTACTTTCAGTCTTACGACAAATGTACTCTGATACACAAAACACACTAAAAGCCCCCAACCCTTGAGAGAAACCATGATATTTCCTTACCACTTGACTGTGCTAATAGAGATAATACACACAAGAGGAAACCCAAACAGAAAAGCCAAACAGCCAGTCCTGGCTATAGTGTAATAATAGGACCCAAAAGTGCAAAAGTTCATTCGACGTTATACTTCATCGGTAAACAAGGAGAAAGGGAGATACAACGTCACTCACCACACTCTTCTGAGCCAAATTCAATTACCAGCGTTGCCGATTCAATGCAGCTACTCCTGTGCCGCACACGAAGACACCGGCTCCAAATCGCGTGGCTCACAGGGTTTACGCTGGGTGGCTCAATCCGGAGGTGTGGGCTATGACGTCATCGATACTCCACCAATGGAATACACTCCTCTTCGAAAGTGACACAGCCGTATGGGTCCGCTTCAAAACTCAGCAACAGCTGATGTGTCGGATAACACTGGAGTAGAAGATTTGTACAAAGGAGATTCCGACATCCATCAGGCTGTGACTACGGAATTTCTTTCCGAAACGCGTATGCCTGTGTGCTGCGCCCTAGTCTGACTTGACTATGTGCTTTGCTGTGTTTTGGTTTTAAAGAATTAAATAAAGACTTTTACTTTTACTACTGATGGATGTCGGAATCTCCTTTGTACAAATGTGCTAATAGAGGACCATATAATGTTCCTACAACTTAATAAATCTTTCCAATGATACAGAAAAAAACTACACCCCCTGAATTATTATTATTTTTTTTTTATAGTCATACAAGTATGAAGGAGGAAGTGCTCTTGTTGCAACTAATAGAGAACTGACCTCACTTCCTCGTCCCCCTGCCTCCGCTTCCAGACGCACACTCCCCTTCCTTGTACCAAGGGGGAGCTGTCACATTTATGCATCTAACGTTATCACATATATAGCATATAAGGCTCATGTCATTGTGGCACACTTGTAAATAGAACACTTTGGGTCCCATATATAGATGGCTGGGCGGACAAGGATTGCTGCTGTGAACCTGTCTGCCTGGCCTTGCAGGGAGCGGGCAGCATATGCTGCCTGCATTTAGCATTGCACAAGCCACTACTTGTGCACTGTTGGCTCCTGCTCATGCACAGCTGATTGCACATGAGCAGGGGCTGTCAATCATCCCAATCTGATCGGATCGGGATGATTTCAATCTAACATCCTTTACGTGGTGGAGAGGTGAAGTAGCAGCGTTCTTAAGACCACAGCTACTTAAAGGGACATGAAAACCAATATCTTTCGTCAAAGGAAGCGGACGCAGGGGGACGAGGAAGTGAGGTCAGTTCTCTATTAGTTGCAGCAAGAACACTTCCTCCTTCATACTTGTATGACTATAAAGTTCACATAGAACATAAGATTTTAAACAACTTTCAAATTGAATTATATTATCTTTGCTGAAGTTTCAACAATGCACTATTGAGAGCTAGCTGAACACATCTAGTCAGCTATTCACACGAGATAAATGTGTGCAGGCACCAATCACCAGCTAGCTCCCACTAGTGTAAGATATGTACATATTCTTTTTCAGCAAAGGATATCAAGAAAACAAAGTAAATATGAAAATAAAAGTGAATTTAAAAGTGTCTAAAAATGACATGCTCTATCTGAATCATGCAAGGTTAATTTAGACTTTCCTATCCCTTTAACTAGCATTTGGCTCACTGGGGCTGCTTTCGCAGCTTCATAAATCGGGATTTTTAATTCTGGGATATTTTCCTTGTGATATTTCATTGTACCCTTATATCTGGCACGTCTCTCAGGCATTTTGTTACCAATGTTATACACTTTACCTGGCATTTTCCTTGTGATAAGCTTTATATCAGTGTTTTCCAACTCCATTACTTAAATGTCACTAAGCAGCCAGATTTCCCTACCTAAGCACATGTGAGTCAGTCACAATAAGTGAGCAGATGATGAGCCCAGGCAGGGGAATACAGCCCAACCTTTTAGCGATTTTTTTAAAGCCACAGGAAATACCACATTTTTCTTTTGTGATTTAAATAGAATATGCAATTTTAAGCAACGTTTCAGTTTGCTTCGATTAGCAAATTTGCTTCATTCTCTTGTTATCCTTTGGTGAAGGAACAACAGTGTATTACTGGCAGCTAGCTGAACACATCTAGTTAGCCAATCACAAGAGACAAATTTCTGCAGGCACCAATCAGCAGCTAGCCCCCACTAGTGTAGGATATGTGCATATTCTTTTTCAACAAAGGATACCAAAAGAACAAAGCACATTTGAAAATAGAAGTGAATTTAAAAATGACTTAAAATTACCTGCTCTACCTGAATCTTGCAAGTTTAATTTTGTCTTTCCTGACCCTTTAAAGGTAGACTTGAGAAAAAATGATGTCTGTGATATGTTGAATGTTTGCTTTAGTGGCATGAGGGTTAAAACTAATAAGAGGACAAGCAATTGAGTGCCCCTTATCAAAGCTCTAGGTACCCCCAGGGCAGGGTACATGCCCCATATATTGAGAAACAAGGCTATAATTAGAGCATTGTGTCTGCTGAACTAACCTATAGTTTCTTTCTCATTAGGAAGATAATGTGCATTTTTTTCTTCTCATTCTTTAGCCTGGCAAAGCTGAAACCACTGAATCTAAAGATGGTCCTGGTAAAGTATGATTTTGTATATTTGCATGTTACATTTACCAGCCTTATATCCTTTTTTATGCATCTCCATATCTTAAAGGGACAGTCTAGTCCAAAACAAACTTTCATTATTCAGATAGGGCATGTCATTTTAAACAATTTTCAAATTTACATCTATCACCAATTTTGGTTTGTTCTCTTGGTATTCTTAGTTGAAAGCTAAACCTAGGAGGTTCACATGCTAATTTCTAAGCCCTTGAAGGCCGCCTCTCATCTCAGGGCATTTTGACAGTTTTTCACCACTAGAGGGTGTTAGTTCATGTGTTTCATATAGATAACATTGTGCTCACGCACGTAGAGTTCCTAGGAGCCAGCACTGATTGGCTAAAATGCAAATTTACATGGGGCTGAACCGAGAACCTAAACCCTGAAACCTTTTTTTTTCAGAAGGTTCTAAAACTTCTTCTTTCTTCCAGTAACTTACTCTGAATAGAATGGGTAGAAATTCTTAGCCTGATTTTTATTTCTTCATATACCCTAGTTTTTATTTGGTGTTTTTGTCGGCATCTGTTTTTCCACTTAAAGGGACATGAAACACAATTTTTTTCCTTTCATGATTCAGATAGAGCACATAATTTTAAACAATTTTCCAATGTACTTCTGTTATCTAGATTGTTTTGTTCTCTTGGCATTCTTTGATGAAAGGGATACCTAGGTAGGCTTAGGAGTTGCTGATTGGTGGTTGCTTCATGTTATTGGCTCAGTCAATGTATTCAGCTGGTTTCCAGTAGTGCATGTCTGCTTCTTCAACAAAGGATACCAAGAGAATTAAGCAAATTAGATACTAGAAGTAGATTGCAAAGTTGTTTAAAATGGTTTGCTCTATCTGAAGCATGGAGAAACTCCCATGCACTTATCACCAGCTAGCTCACAAAAGTGCATTGCTGCTGCTGAGGATATGTACACATGTTTATTAACAAAGGATACAAAGAGTACAATGTAAATTTAAAGGGACAGTAAACTTAAAAAAATGATGTTATATAATTCTGCACACAGTGCAGAATTATATAACTTTATCTTAGCAACAGCTTTCAAAATCAAAGGATTTTAGGGATTTTAGCTGTCAAAGTTGCACTTACTTGTTCTCCTCTAGACTCCATGATCGTCTGATTAGGTCTTCTTTTTCAAATGCGCTTCGCGGGGGAGCTGTCTAATCACAGTACGCCTGATCTCGCTATTGAACTGTAGCTGTAACTGTAGAACTGTATGCAGCGTGCTCCAGTTTGGTATTGGTAGTGGGAATGTGCTACATTCAGTTCAATAGCAAGATTAGGCGCACTGTGATTAGACAGCGCCCCCGCAAAGCGCTTTTGAAAAAGAAGACCTAATCAGACGATCATGGAGAGGAGAACAAGTTAAAGGGCAACTTTGACAGCTAAAATCTCTAAAATCCTTTGATTTTGAAAGCTGTCGCTAAGATAAAGTTATATAATTCTGCACTGTGTGCAGAAGTATATTATTATTATTATCAGGTATTTGTAGAGCGCCAACAGATTCCGTAGCGCTGTAAACATAGTCGGTGTACAGGATAGCTTTTGTAGGGGTCAAGTGGGTAGAGGGCCCTGCCGAGAGTTTCACTGTTGTAGTCGGCTCTTATGAATCGATCTGTAAACAGCTGGGCCCATAGGCTTACACTCTAAGGGGTTCAAGGGGAAAGCAATGGCGTTAGGAAAGGTTAGTGTTGGTTGTATGCATCCCTGAATAGTAGAGTTTTTAGGGAGTGCTTGAAGCTGTTAAAACTAGGGGAGAGTCTTATGGAGCGAGGCAGGGAATTCCAAAAAATGTGGGTGTCATACTTGGCGCCAGTTTTTTTCACATTATTTCAGTCTCACTTTTTAGTTGCTTCTGGTTGCTAGAGGCTTGTTTTGTTTTGCATTCTTTCCCATTCCTGAAACTGTCATTTAAGGAATTTGATAATTTTGCTTTATATGTTGTTTTTTTCTATTACATATTGCAAGATGTCACTATCTGACCCTGGGTCAGAATCTACTTCTGGAAAGACGCTGCCTGATGTTGGTTCTACCAAAGCTAAGTGCATTTGTTGTAAACTTTTGGTAACTGTTCCTCCGGCTGTAGTTTGTGTTAGTTGTCATGATAAACTATCTAACGCGGATAATATTTCCATTAGTAATAATCCATTACCTGTTGTTGTTCCTTCAACATCTAATGTTCAGGATGTTCCTGTTAATGTAAGAGAATGTGTTTCTAATTCTATTCGGAAGGCTCTGTCTGTTATTCCTCCTTCTAGTAAATTTAAAAGGTCTTTTAAAACTTCTCATATTTCAGATGAATTTTTAAATGACCGCCATCATTCTGACTTATCTATCTCTGATGAGGATCTATCTGGTTCAAAAGATTCTGCCTCAGATATTGACACTGATAAATCTTCATATTTGTTTAAGATGGAGTTTATTCATTCTTTACTTAAAGAAGTGTTGATTGCATTAGATATGGAGGAGTCTAGTCCTCTTGATATTAAAACTAATAAGCGTTTAAATTCAGTTTTTAAACCTCATGTAGTTATTCCAGAAGTTTTTCCAGTTCCTGATGCTATTTCAGAAGTAATTTCTAGGGAATGGAATAGTCTGGGTACTTCATTTACTCCTTCTCCAAGGTTTAAGAAATTGTACCCTTTGCCATCTGATAGATTAGACGAGTTTTGGTAAAAAAATCCCCAAAGTTGATGGGGCTATCTCTACTCTTGCTAAACGTACTACTATTCCTACGGCAGATAGTACTTCTTTTAAGGATCCTTTAGATAGGAAGCTTGAATCCTTTCTAAGGAAGGCTTATTTATGTTCAGGTTATCTTCTTAGACCTTCTATTTCTTTGGCTGATGTTGCTGCAGCTTCCACCTTCTGGTTGGAGGCTTTAGGGCAACAAGTGTCAGACCATAATGCTTATAGCATTGTTAAACTTCTTCAACATGCTAATAACTTTGTTTGTGATGCCATTTTTTATATCTAAGGATTTATGTCAGGTATATGTCTTTAGCTATTTTTGCTAGAAGAGCTTTATGGCTTAAGTCTTGGAATGCAGATATGACTTCTAAGTCAACGTTGCTTTCTTTTTCTTTCCAAGGTAATAAATTATTTGGTTCTCAGTTGGATTCAATAATTTCAACTGTTACTGGGGGGAAGGGAGCCTTTTTGCCTCAGGACAAAAAATCTAAAGTTAAATATAGGGCTGCTAATCGTTTTCGTTCCTTTCGTCAGAATAAGGAACAGAAGCCTGACCCTTCCCCTAAAGGAACAGTTTCCGTTTGGAAATCTTCTCCAGTCTGGAATAAATCCAAGCCTTTTAGAAAGTCAAAACCAGATCCCAAATCTGCATGAAGGTGCGGCCCTCATTCCAGCACAGCTGGTAGGGGGCAGGTTACGATTTTTCAAAGATGTTTGGACCAATTCGATTCAAAGTCTTTGGATTCCGAACATTGTTTCTCAAGGGTACAGAATAGGTTTCAAGGTAAGACCGCCTGTGAGAAGATTTTTCCTCTCGCGCATTCCAGTAAACCCAGTAAAGGCTCAGGCTTTTCTGAAATGTGTTTCAGACCTGGAGTCGGCTGGGGTAATTGTGCCAGTTCCAGATCTGGAACGGGGTCTGGGGTTTTACTCAAATCTGTTCATTGTACCAAAGAAGGAGAATTCTTTCAGACCAGTTCTGGATCTAAAAATATTGAATCGTTATGTAAGGATACCAACATTCAAAATGGTGACTATAAGGACTATTCTGCCTTTTGTTCAGCAAGGGCATTATATGTCTACAATAGACTTACAGGATGCATATCTTCATATTCCAATTCATCCAGACCACTATCAGTTCCTGAGATTCTCTTTTCTAGACAAGCATTACCAGTTTGTTGCTCTTCCTTTTGGCCTAGCAACAGCTCCAAGGATCTTTTCAAAGGTTCTCGGTGCCCTTCTCTCTGTAATCAGAGAACAGGGTATTGCGGTATTTCCTTATTTGGACGATATCTTGGTACTTGCTCAGTCTTTACATTCTGCAGAATCTCATACGAATCAACTTGTGTTTTTCTTCAAAGACATGGTTGGAGGATCAATTTAAAAAAGAGTTCCTTGATTCCTCAGACAAGGGTAACCTTTTTGGGTTTCCAAATAGATTCAGTGTCCATGACTTTGTCTCTAACAGAAAAGAGACGTCTGAAATTGGTTTCAGCTTGTCGAAACCTTCAGTCTCAATCATTCCCTTCGGTAGCTTTGTGCATGGAAATTCTAGGTCTCATGACTGCTGCATCGGACGCGATCCCTTTTGCTCGTTTTCACATGAGACCTCTCCAGCTTTGTATGCTGAACCAATGGTGCAGGGATTATACAAAGATATCACAATTAATATCCTTAAATCCCAATGTTCGATCTTCTCTGACTTGGTGGTTGGATCACCATCGTTTAATTCAAGGGGCCTCTTTTGTTCGTTCAACCTTGACTGTGATCTCAACAGGTGCGAGTCTTTCAGGTTGGGGAGCTGTATGGAGATCTCTGACAGCGCAGGGGGTTTGGAAAAGCTCTTCAGATCTGGCCTCTTCTGAAGAGAGAATTGTTTATTTGTTTTCAGACAGACAATGTCACAACCGTGGCGTATGTCAATCATTAAGGTGGGACTCACAGTCCTCAGGCTATGAAAGAAGTATCTCGGATACTTGTATGGGCGGAATCCAGCTCCTGTCTAATCTCTGCGGTTCACATCCCAGGTATAGACAATTGGGAAGCGTATTATCTCAGTCGCCAGATGTTACATCCGGGCGAATGGTCTCTTCACCCAGAGGTATTTCTTCAGATTGTTCAAATCTGGGGACTTCCAGAAATAGATCTGATGGCTTCTCATCTAAACAAGAAACTTCCCAGGTATCTGTCCAGATCCAGGGATCCTCAGACGGAAGCGGTGGACGCATTGTCACTTCCTTGGAATTATCAACCTGCTTATATCTTTCCGCCTCTAGTTCTTCTTCCAAAAGTGATTTCCAAAATCCTAATGGAGCGTTCGTTTGTACTGCTGGTGGCTCCAGCATGGCCACACAGGTTTTTGTATGCGGATCTCGTTCGGATGGCCAGTTGCTAACCTTGGACACTTCTGTTAAGGCCAGACCTTCTATCTCAAGGCCCATTTTTCCATCAGGATCTCAAATCATTAAATTTGAAGGTATGGAGATTGAACGCTTAATACTTAGTCATAGAGGTTTCTCTGATTCAGTGATTAATACTATGTTACAGGCTCGTAAATCTGTGTCTAGAAAGATTTATTACCGAGTTTGGAAGTCTTACATTTCTTGGTGTTCTCATAAATTCTCTTGGCATTCTTTTAGAATTCCTAGAATTTTACAGTTTCTTCAGGATGGTTTGGAAAAAGGTTTGTCTGCATGTTCCTTGAAAGGACAAATCTCTGCTCTTTCTGTTCTTTTTCACAGAAAGATTGCTAATCATCCTGATATTCATTGTTTTGTACAGGCTTTGGTTCGTATTAAGCCTGTCATTAAGTCAATCTCTCCTCCTTGGAGTCTTAATTTGGTTCCGAGGGCTTTACAGGCTCCTCCGTTTAAACCTATGCATTCTCTGGATATTAAATTACTTTCTTGGAAAGTTTTGTTCCTTTTGGCCATCTCTTCGGCTAGAAGAGTTTCTGAGTTATCTGCTCTTTCTTGTGAATCTCCTTTTCTGATTTTTCATCAGGATAAGGCGGTGTTGCGGACTTCATTTAATTTTTTACCTAAAGTTGTGAATTCTAACAATATTAGTAGAGAAATTGTTGTCCCTTCATTGTGTCCTAATCCTAAGAATTCTCTGGAGAGATCTTTACATTCTTTGGATGTAGTAAGAGCTTTGAAATAATATGTTGAAGCTACTAAAGATTTCAGAAAGACTTCCAGTCTATTTGTTATCTTTTCTGGTTCTAGGAAAGGTCAGAAGGCTTCTGCCATTTCTTTGGCGTCTTGGTTAAAGTCTTTGATTCATCATGCTTATGTGGAGTCGGTTAAATCCCCGCCTCAAAGGATTACAGCTCATTCTACTAGGTCAGTTTCTACTTCCTGGGCTTCTAGGAATGAAGCTTCTGTTGATCAGATTTGCAAAGCAGCAACTTGGTCTTCTTTGCATACTTTTACTAAATTCTACCATTTTGATGTTTTTTCTTCTTCTGAAGCAGTTTTTGGTAGAAAAGTACTTCAGGCAGCTGTTTCAGTTTGATTCTTCTGCTTATAATTTCAGTTTTTTTCATTATAAGATTAAAACTTTTTGATTTGGGTTGTGGATTATTTTTTCAGCGGAAATGGCTGTCTTTATTTTATCCCTCCCTCTCTAGTGACTCTTGCGTGGAAGTTCCACATTTTGGGTATCTGCTATCCCATACGTCACTAGCTCATGGACTCTTGCCAATTACATGAAAGAAAACATAATTTATGTAAGAACTTACCTGATAAATTCATTTCTTTCATATTGGCAAGAGTCCATGAGGCCCACCCTTTTTGTGGTGGTTATGCTTTTTTTGTATAAAGCACAATTATTCCAATTCCTTGTTTGATGCTTTCGCTCCTTTCTTATCACCCCACTTCTTGGCTATTTGTTAAACTGAATTATGGGTGTGGTGAGGGGTGTATTTATAGGCATTTTGAGGTTTGGGAAACTTTGCCCCTCCTGGTAGGAATGTATATCCCATACGTCACTAGCTCATGGACTCTTGCCAATATGAAAGAAATGAATTTATCAGGTAAGTTCTTACATAAATTATGTTTTTCATCCAAAATTAGGTCAGCTCCTAAGCTTTAACATTCCTGCTTTTTAAATAAAGATAGCAAGAGAACAAAGAATAATTGATAATAGGAGTAAATTAGAAAGTTGATTAAAATTGCATGCTCTATCTGAATCATGAAAGGAAAAGATTTGGGTTTAGTGTCCCTTTAGAGGTAACATATAAAAAACAAAAAAAAATTGCATCCTGTGTGCATAATAAACGGTGCAATGAACTGTTTCAAACGTGTATAAAGTGACAACAAATCGTTAAGGATTTAGACCATTTCAAAAGACGTTTAGAAATATCAACAGAGTTGTGCCATCATGCAAACATATAGAAACAAGTGACATAGCTCCCTTCTCTTTATTAACAATGCCATCTAAGGTTCGGTCAATTAACCTGCCCTATCTGAGTATAGGCTATGGTAAACATCTAGAAAATTATATAGAAACTTTTAAGTGCAGTATTATGATAGAGGCAATATCTTATGTTGAAGATTGTGTCTTACATGTCAGTTTATTTAGTAGGCAGTGGCTGAATTGGCTTGGCCAATACAAATGGTTTGTGTAGCTCGACAATAGTTAAAGATGGCCCATAAATAATAGAAAACTTTATAAAACATTGCCGTGATATAGCGTAAGAAACTTGACGCTCGATATCAACAAATAAAGGCACTCAAGAAATCTATCCCTTGGTTATATTGAAATATGGGAAGGTTCTGGGTACAGGAGAAGACTCATTTTCTCTTGTAAGATGTATCGAGTCCACGGATTCATCCATACTTGTGGGATATTCTCCTTCCCTACAGGAAGTGGCAAAGAGAGCACCCACAGCAGAGCTGTCTATATAGCTCCTCCCTTAGCTCCGCCCCCCAGTCATTCTCTTTGCCTGCTTAACTGCTAGGAAGGGTAAAGTGAGTGTGGTGACAAAAATGTTAGTTTTTATTTTCTCAAGCAAAAGTTTGTTATTTTAAATGGTACCGGTGTGTACTATTTACTCTCTGGCAGAAAAGGGATGAAGATTTCTGCAAGGAGGATGATGATCTTAGCATTTTGTAACTAAGATCCACTGCTGTTCTCACAAGGGCTGAAGAGTACAGGAAAACTTCAGTTGGGGGAACAGTTTGCAGGCTAAACTGCATTAAGGTATGTTCAGTCTATTTTTTTCTAGACAGACTGTGTTATTTCTAGAAAAGGCTGGCAATATCCCCATGAGGGAAAGGTAAGCTGTATTCAGTAAAAGAGGAATCCAAGCTTGCATAAAGGGCTCATAGTTACTGGTGACACTAATAGGAAAAAGTTTTGGTTTAATTACAAATATAACGTTTTTTGAGGGACTTTAAGGGGTCTTTGTGGCTTGTTTAAGGGTTATTAACCCACATGGCTAGTTTAAGAAACACTCTGTGGTGTTTCTTTTAGGCCCCATAAGATCGAGTGAGGTGGGAGGGGCCTATTTTCAGTTGCACAGTTTATTTAACTCAGAAGCATCCAGCTACTTCTCCAGAGATTCCTGCTGTATTTGAGGGCTGTAAAGAGGTTTTTTCCCCCACAAATCGTTCCTAAAGGGCAGGTAGGCACCACAGCGGAGCTGTGGCAAGGTGCTGAATGTTATTTTACCGGTTTTGAAGTTTTTTCAATCCGGTTTTTACATTAAGGGGTTAATTGTTTATTTGCATAGTGGTGCAAAGTTACTAAGGCTTTATGATGCTACTGTAAAAATTTAGTTTTGTTTACTGCTTTTTTACACTGTTTTGCAGAGTTTTTGCAGCTTTTTTTCTCTTAAAGGCACAGTACCGTTTTTGTTTAAAGTGTTCTTTTCTTTGATTAAAGTGTTTTCCAAGCTTGTTTGTTTCATTACTAGCCTGTTTAACATGTCTGACACCAAGGAAAATCCTTGTTCTATGTGTTTAGAAGCCATTGTGGAACCCCCTCTTAGAATGTGTCCCACTTGCACTAATATGTCTATAAATTTTAATGAGCATATTTTAGCACTTAAAAATATTGCAATAGATGATTCTCAGTTAGAAAGAAATGAGGGTTTAGCATCTAGCTCTCCCCAAGTGTTACAACCAGTAACGCCCGCACAAATGACGCCAAGTACCTCTAATGCGTCAAATTCATTTACTTTACAAGACATGGCCATAGTTATGAATAAAACCCTCACAGAGGTTTTCTCTAAACTGCCTGGTTTACAAGGAAAGCGTGACAGCTCTGGGTTAAGAACAAATGCTGAGCCGTCTGACGCTTTAGTAGCCGTATCCGATATACCCTCACAATGTTCTGAAGTAGTGGTAAGGGATTTGTTATCTGAGGGAGAGATTTCTGATTCAGGAAAGACACTCCCTCAGACAGATTCTGATATGACGGCCTTTAAATTTAAGCTTGAACACCTCCGCTTTTTGCTCAAGGAGGTATTAACTACTCTAGACGATTGTGACCCTATAGTGGTCCCAGAGAAATTGTGTAAAATGGACAGATACTTAGAGGTTCCTGTTTACACTGATGTTTTTCCAGTCCCTTAGAGGATTGTGACTATTGTTACTAAGGAGTGGGATAGACCAGGTATTCCGTTCGCTCCCCCTCCTGTTTTTAAGAAAATGTTTCTCATATCTGACACCATACAGGACTCGTGGCAGACTGTTCCTAAGGTGGAGGGAGCTATTTCTACTCTGTCTAAGCGTACAACTATACCTATTGAAGACAGTTGTGCTTTCAAAGATCCTATGGATAAAAAATTAGAGGGTCTCCTAAAGAAAATTTTTGTTCATCAAGGTTTTCTTCTCCAACCTATTGCATGCATTGTTCCTGTAACTACTGCAGCTGCTTTCTGGTTTGAGGCTCTAGAAGAGGCTCTCCAGGTGGAGACTCCATTAGAGCAGTGATTTTTAACCTTTTTTTTGCCGTGGCACACTTTTTTGTGTTAAAAAATCCTGTGGCACACCACCATCCCAAAATTTAAAAAAACCCACACATTGTAGCCTAATACAGCATATATATATATATATATATATATATATATATATACACATACACACAAACACACACATACTGTATGTATTGTGCTGTTATGCCATGCCTCCTACAAACTACCCCTGCACTGGGAGTAAAAAACAAGCAAAGTTTAAAAAATATGTCACACTGTTGTCAGTCTGCCGTGGCACACCTGAGGATCTCTCACGGCACACTAGTGTGCCACGGCACACTGGTTGAAAAACACTGCATTAGAGGATATTATGGATAGAATTAAGGCCCTTAAGTTGGCTAATTCTTTCATTACAGATGCCGCTTTCCAAATGGCTAAATTAGCGGCAAAGAATTCAGGTTTTGACATTTTAGCACGCAGGTCGTTATGGCTTAAGTCCTGGTCTGCTGATGTGTCATCAAAATTTAAGTTGTTGAACATCCTTTTCAAAGGAAAGACCCTATTTGGGCCTACACTGAAAGAAATTATTTCAGACATCACTGGAGGGAAAGGCCCTCCCTCAGGATAAAACAAATAAGATGAGGACCAAACAAAATAATTTTCGTTCCTTTCGGAACTTCAAAGGTCCCGCTTCAGCTTCCCCTGCAGCAAAGCAAGAGGGGAATTCTGTCCAATTCAAGTCAGTCTGGAGACCTAACCAAACTTGGAACAAAGGTAAACAGGCCAAGAAGCCTGCTGCTGCCTCTAAGACAGCATGAAGGGGTAGCCCCCGATCCGGGACCGGATCTAGTTGGGGGCAGACTCTCTCTCTTCGCTCAGGCTTGGGCAAGAGATGTTCACGATTCCTGGGCTTTAGAAATTGTGTCCCAAGGATATCTTCTGGACTTCAAAGACTCCCCCCCAAGGGGGAGATTTCACATTTCTCAATTGTCTGCAAACCAGACAAAGAGAGAGGCGTTCTTACGCTGTGTAGAAGACCTACATACCATGGGAGTGATCCGCCCAGTTCCAAGAGCGGAACAAGGGCTAGGTTTTTATGCCAACCTGTTTGTGGTTCCCAAAAAAGAGGGAACTTTCAGACCGATCTTGGATCTCAAAATTCTAAACAAATTCCTCAGAGTACCATCTTTCAAGATGGAGACTATTCGGACTATTCTTCCTCTGATCCAGGAGGGTCAATATATGACTACCGTGGATTTAAAGGATGCATATCTACACATCCCTATTCACAGAGATCATCATCAATTCCTCAGATTCGCCTTTCTGGACAGGCATTACCAGTTTGTGGCCCTTCCTTTTGGGTTGGCCACAGCTCCCAGAATTTTCACAAAGGTGCTAGGGTCCCTTTTGGCGGTTCTAAGACCGCTGGGTATAGCAGTGCGCCTTATCTAGACGACATCTTAATTCAGGCGTTGACTTTCCAGCTAGCCAAGTCTCACACGGACATCGTGTTGGCTTTTCTGAGATCTCACGGATGGAAGGTGAACATAAAAAAGAGTTCTCTCGTCCCTCTCACAAGAGTTTCCTTCCTAGGGACTCTGATAGACTCGGTAGAAATGAAAATATTTCTGACGGAGGTCAGAAAATCAAAACTTTTAATCACTTGCCGAGCTCTTCATTCCATTCCTCGGCCATCAGTGGCTCAGTGTATGGAGGTAATCGGACTCATGGTAGCGGCAATGAACATAGTTCCTTATGCCCGCCTACACCTCAGACCACTGCAACTATGCATGCTCAAACAGTGGAATGGGGATTATGCAGATTTATCTCCTCAACTGCATCTGGACCTAGAGACCAGAGATTCTTTTCTCTGGTGGTTGTCTCAGGACCACCTGTCTCAGGGAATGTGTTTCCGCAGGCCAGAGTGGCTCATAGTAACGACAGATGCCAGCCTGCTAGGCTGGGGTGCAGTCTGGAAATCCCTGAAAGCACAGGGCTTATGGTCTCGGGAAGAATCTCTTCTCCCGATAAACATTCTAGAACTGAGAGCGATATTCAATGCGTTTCAGGCATGGCCTCAGCTAGCTGCAGCCAAATTCATCAGATTTCAGTCCGACAACATCACGACTGTAGCCTATATCAATCATCAAGGAGGAACACGGAGTTCTCTAGCAATGATGGAGGTAACCAAAATAATCCAATGGGCGGAGGATCACTCTTGCCATCTCTCAGCAATCCATATCCCAGGGGTAGAGAACTGGGAGGCAGATTTCCTAAGTCTTCAGACTTTTCATCCGGGGGAGTGGGAGCTCCATCCGGAGGTATTTGCCCAGCTGACTCAGCAATGGGGCACACCAGAATTGGATCTGATGGCGTCCAAACAGAACGCCAAACTTCCTTGTTACGGGTCCAGGTCCCGGGATCCCCAGGCGGTACTGATAGATGCTCTAGCAGTGCCCTGGTCCTTCAATCTGGCTTATGTATTTCCACTGTTTCCTCTCCTCCCATGTCTGGTTGCCAGAATCAAGCAGGAGAGAGCTTTGGTGATTCTGATAGCGCCTGCGTGGCCATGCAGGACTCGGTATGCAGACCTGGTGGACATGTCATCTGTTCCACCATGGACTCTGCCAATGAGGCAGGACCTTCTAATCCAAGGTCCAATCAAGCATCCAAATCTAATTTCTCTGCGTCTGACTGCTTGGAGATTGAACGCCTGATTCTATCAAAGCGTGGTTTCTCTGAGTCGGTCATTGATACCCTGAATCAGGCTAGAAACCCTGTCACCAGGAAAATCTATCATAAGATTTGGCGCAGATATTTTCACTCTGAAAAAGAAAAAAGCGCAAAGAGAGACTCAAGTGCAATAAATAACACAAACGCTGCTGCTCTTAAAAATATGCACTTACAATGTTTTATTAATAATACAGCAGTTTAAAAACACAGCTTTCTCCTTTAGGGTAAAATATCCAAATACTCAGCTGCTCCGGTCTGTTTTCACAGCCTAGTTGTCTTTTTTTCTTTTTTTCTTTTTTTCCAATGTCCGTTCCCTTCCGCTGTTCACCGGAACTGTCAGTGTATGGGAAATCCTTGTTCCTGGGGCTATGGTAGCCCTGAATGTCCAAAAAGCAAAAAGCGTTCTATTCCTAGAACTACGGCTCCTCTGAAGAGCCAAAGTACAATCCTATGATACCTCTACGCGTTTCTTCTGCTATCGTGCAGACTTTCTCAAGAGGATGAAGAGTCAAATGCTGGGTGTATGCGATATCCGTCCCAATATAAACCCTCATAGCAGATCCTATTGGTTAAAATTTCCTCTATGTTCTACAGGTAAAAAGTATATGCTCTGGGTCCTAGAGACCAAATCCATAATGCTATGTTACTTTTCCTGATAACAAGGATATACGGTTTAGTAACAACAAATCTAAAATTAATACATGCCGCAAACAACAATTAATTAGCACCAAATATAAATATCCTAAAACATAAGTATGTAGCAATAATATTAAAATCCTTTAACTAGGTAAAATTTTATAAGAGATATGTGTAAAATTAATACTTAAAATTAATACAAACTGTTTTATGCACATATTAAGAAATTGAATCCCTGCAAGTTAATCAAAATTTATCTATACATGAAAAACATTCTGGGGATAACATTTAAACTGTATTGTATGTATTAAAAATATGATTATTACCTAACACTATATTATTAAGAAATTCATTTTATATTTAAAATGTAATAATTGGAGGTTATTTAAACTTAATTTAAAACTTTATTTAAAAATGAGGAGAAATGAAAAGGAAAAATTGAAAAAATTATACAAAAGGTGCTACTAAGGAACCCTAAATCTATTTAGAACAAATCACATAAAAGCTGCTATGTCAATATCTATATTCAATCCTTTTGGATGTAAGCTATTAAGTTTTTGTATCCAAAAAGTTTCTTGCTTCCTTAGGCTCATCAACCTATTACTACAACTGTTAGGTATCCAATCAATTGCTTGTATTCTAAGAGACCTAGGGTCTCCCCCATGGTGTTCTGCAAAATGTATTGGTACACTGTGATTATCGACTTTTTCTTTTATATTGTATAAATGTTCTGTCAGTCTACTTCTTATCTTCCTTTTAGTGCGCCCTACGTAGATTTTGTTACACCCACAGGTTAAGAGGTACACTACATAAGTGGTGTCACATGTACATCTACTCTTAATATTAAAAGACTTAATGCCATCGCTATCTTTAAATTGATTATCCTTATTGATATGTTTGCACATACTGCAGATTTTCTTCCCACACTTGTATGTGCCTGGTTTTAGACTCAGCCAATTGCTTTTTCTATTGATTTCTGTTGTTTCAAACTTCCTCAATTTACTGGGAGCTAGAAGGTTTTTCAAACTTCTCCCTTTCTTAAAGGTGAACACAGGTTCTTCTGTCAGAATAGGAGCCAATACAGGGTCAGTCTTAAGAACACCCCAATGTTTTTTAATAACATTTTTAATAATTTTATGACCCTCATTATAGGTAGTAATAAACCTTAAAGTATCCTTATTGTCTTGAATTGATTTATTACTTTTAGGTTTTAGGATGGAATCTCTATCTGCTTCCTGCGCCCTATTGTATGCTAGTTCTATTGTATTTCTGTTATAGCCCTTTTCTCTGAATTTAGTCCTCATATTTTCAGCCTCTCTTTTAAACATCTCTATATCCGTACAGTTGCGTCTGAGTCTTAAGAACTGTCCATATGGCACATTATCTTTCCACCTTTTAAGGTGTGCACTTCCATTGTCTATGTAACTATTTCTATCTGTTGGTTTACTAAAATTACTCACCGCTGTTTTTAAGTTGTCCTCTACATATAACCAAAGGTCTAAAAATTCTATTCTTGTTCTTGAGTGTTTACCTGTAAAATTTAAATTAAAATCATTATTGTTCATATGTAGTAGAAAATGATTTATCAAAGATTCGTCACCATCCCAGAGGATAATTACGTCATCTATATAACGATAATATTTTATAATATTATTTATAAAAGGATTATTGTTCCATACCTTCTCAATTTCAAATCTGTGCATATAAATATTAGCATACGATGGGGCAAATGTAGTCCCCATCGCTGTTCCTTTGACCTGTCTATAAAACACATTTTCAAAACTAAAATAATTGTGCTCTAAAATGAATCTCGTGCAATCAAGGATAAAATTCAATTGTTCTATTGAAAATTTCCAGTTCAACAGTTCCATTTCAAGGGCCTTCAATCCTTTCTCATGGGGGATTGAGGTATAAAGCGCTGACACGTCTAAAGTTACCCAACAGTAACTTTCTTTCCAATCTAAGCCTTCAAATATATTGATGGTTTGTGTGGTGTCCTTGATATATGATTTAGTATTTTTAACAATTGGTTGTAAGTAAAAATCAATATATTTTGAGACTTTGTCACTCAGGGAATCAATCCCTGAGATTATAGGCCTCCCAGGTGGCTTTTGTATATCCTTATGCACCTTCGGCAGGTGATAGAAAATTGGGATCCTAGGTTCATTCTCCTGTAGGTATCTAAACTCATCGTTATCAAGGACTCCTTCTGTTTTTGCTAACACTAATATTTTATTTAGCTTATTCTGATATTGTTTAGTTGGATTCCCATTAATAATTTGATAAGTATCTGTGTCTTTTAGTAGATTGTAAGCTTCAGCTAAATAGTCTTCCCTCTTCTGTATGACAATCCCACCCCCCTTATCTGCTGCCCTAAAAATGATATCTTTATTATCCATCAATTTCTTAAGAGAATTTCTCTCCTGGGAGGTTAAATTATCATTGTACTTATTAACTAAATTCTTCCTTTTCTTGTGAAATAAATTAAATACTTCTTCCATAACCATTTTTGTAAAAACTGGAATTTGATCACCCTGTGTCCCAACTGGATAAAATGTGGAAGGTCTTTTCAGATTACTATGCTTAATCGTAGATTCTTCCTCGTATATAGAAATATTTAGCAATTCCTCTATTGTATTGATACTCTCATTAACATCCTGGCCATTCACACCCATATCTTCTAGGGATTTCAGAATGGACAAAGTTTCTATATCTTTCCCTTCTAAATGATCTTTGTTAACGGTTGATTTCAAATTACATTCCTTTTTAGCATAAAATCTTTTTAAAACTAACTTTCTAACAAATTTCTGGATGTCGATAAACACTTCAAAATCATTAGGTAATGTTTTAGGTGAAAAATTAAGACCTTTGTTTAAAAGTTTGATATCATTCGCATCTAATTCTAAATTAGCCAAATTAAAGATATCTAATTCCTGTCTTCTTCGCGTCTCTGCCTTCTGTTTGGTTGTTGTAGCTCTTGTCCCTCCTCTCTTTCCTCTCCTTGTTCTAAACCTCTTTTGTTTTGTCTTTGTCTGGTCTCCCACGCTCCTTGTTGTGTGTGCCTCAGTTCTGGTTCTAGTCTCGGATTGTGGGGCAATGTTGTTTTCCCTAAAAAATGGTTCTGATGGTTGATATTCCCCTCATGTCTTTGACTATTTCTCCATTCATTATTCTCTGATCTATGGTTATATTCTTGATAGTCAGATTTGGGGCGAGCCCCCAAAGTAGACCAGCTTGATTCATTTTGAAAATGATTAAGCACTTCAAATCTATTCGATGTACTAATGTTGGGACCATTTAAATTTTCTCTGTGATTGTCCCTCCTATTAAAGTTAGGTGGGCCATCTCTATCCTCCCTTCTTCCCTTCCATTGTTCATGATTGCCATAACTATTATGATTATTATTTGGATATTCATAATGTTTATTCATCCAAACCTGCCTATTAGTGTTATCATTAAAGGGTCTTCTATGGTTCCCACTCTTATTGTGATTATAATTATCCACATATGTTCTATTAGTTGGCGGAACTATCCTATTGTTGTTATTAAAACCTACTTCATTTCTATTCATACCTCCTTCAGGTTTTTCCTCAGTATGTTGATAATGAATACCTATTTGAGTGTTACCTCCTCTTTTAAAATCATTTCCCTGGGGGTTTTTACCTCTATTTATTAATCGCATATTTTCAGTTTTCTTTTTAAAATTGTAAACTTTATCCTCCTTAAAATCTTGTATATCCCTAGTTAATTTTTGTTGTTTACTCCTCTTCAGTTCTAATTCTAATTGTTTAATTCTATTTTGGATGCTATTATTCCTAGTCACCCATTTCTCCTCATTTTTAAAAACCTGTATTTTGGGAAGTATTTCATCCAGATCCTTTTTAATCCTATTTAACTTGAACTCTCTATATTTGATTAGAACTTTGATTAGTTTAAGAGAACACTCCTGTAAAGCCTCCTCCCATTCGCTAGTATATTCCACATCTTCCAAGTCAAAAGCAGGATATTTAAAAATACGAAGGCCCCTTGGAACCACATTATGAAGTACATAATTATCTAACAGTATTAAATCCTGCCATTCACGTGTATCCTGTTGTAATAACTTCTCTAATTTTTTAAAAAGTAAATCGGGTGATTCTATACTATTGTTAGTAGAATTTAAAATGTCATTAGTAAGATCTAAATCCCTTTTCCTATTATTCCTAGCACTATAGTCCCCAAAGGTCTCTGGGGTTTCAATATTATCTAACAGGGTAGTCATGCTGCCTATTTATAAAAAAGATCCAAAATACTAACCCACCAAAAAATAAATAAAAGTGGCGCTAACTCCCTCTTAAAATATAATAAAATCGCTAATGTCAATTCTGTTTATCAATTTTTACAACAAACATGTGTGGTATCCAACAAATGTTAAATAAATAAATCAAATCCCTGTATGCAATTATAGGGTAATCAAAACAGAATACACACAAATCAATATTAAAACAAATGGAATAACAAAAACGTTTTACCACTTTCCAAAAGATGTCAGTCCATAAATCACTATAGTCCTCTGCTGCTTGTTTACCAAATGGATCCTTCACACCAAATGAAGTAGGGCAAAAACTTTCACTCTGAAAAAGAAAAAAGCGCAAAGAGAGACTCAAGTGCAATAAATAACACAAACGCTGCTGCTCTTAAAAATATGCACTTACAATGTTTTATTAATAATACAGCAGTTTAAAAACACAGCTTTCTCCTTTAGGGTAAAATATCCAAATACTCAGCTGCTCCGGTCTGTTTTCACAGCCTAGTTGTCTTTTTTTCTTTTTTTCTTTTTTTCCAATGTCCGTTCCCTTCCGCTGTTCACCGGAACTGTCAGTGTATGGGAAATCCTTGTTCCTGGGGCTATGGTAGCCCTGAATGTCCAAAAAGCAAAAAGCGTTCTATTCCTAGAACTACGGCTCCTCTGAAGAGCCAAAGTACAATCCTATGATACCTCTACGCGTTTCTTCTGCTATCGTGCAGACTTTCTCAAGAGGATGAAGAGTCAAATGCTGGGTGTATGCGATATCCGTCCCAATATAAACCCTCATAGCAGATCCTATTGGTTAAAATTTCCTCTATGTTCTACAGGTAAAAAGTATATGCTCTGGGTCCTAGAGACCAAATCCATAATGCTATGTTACTTTTCCTGATAACAAGGATATACGGTTTAGTAACAACAAATCTAAAATTAATACATGCCGCAAACAACAATTAATTAGCACCAAATATAAATATCCTAAAACATAAGTATGTAGCAATAATATTAAAATCCTTTAACTAGGTAAAATTTTATAAGAGATATGTGTAAAATTAATACTTAAAATTAATACAAACTGTTTTATGCACATATTAAGAAATTGAATCCCTGCAAGTTAATCAAAATTTATCTATACATGAAAAACATTCTGGGGATAACATTTAAACTGTATTGTATGTATTAAAAATATGATTATTACCTAACACTATATTATTAAGAAATTCATTTTATATTTAAAATGTAATAATTGGAGGTTATTTAAACTTAATTTAAAACTTTATTTAAAAATGAGGAGAAATGAAAAGGAAAAATTGAAAAAATTATACAAAAGGTGCTACTAAGGAACCCTAAATCTATTTAGAACAAATCACATAAAAGCTGCTATGTCAATATCTATATTCAATCCTTTTGGATGTAAGCTATTAAGTTTTTGTATCCAAAAAGTTTCTTGCTTCCTTAGGCTCATCAACCTATTACTACAACTGTTAGGTATCCAATCAATTGCTTGTATTCTAAGAGACCTAGGGTCTCCCCCATGGTGTTCTGCAAAATGTATTGGTACACTGTGATTATCGACTTTTTCTTTTATATTGTATAAATGTTCTGTCAGTCTACTTCTTATCTTCCTTTTAGTGCGCCCTACGTAGATTTTGTTACACCCACAGGTTAAGAGGTACACTACATAAGTGGTGTCACATGTACATCTACTCTTAATATTAAAAGACTTAATGCCATCGCTATCTTTAAATTGATTATCCTTATTGATATGTTTGCACATACTGCAGATTTTCTTCCCACACTTGTATGTGCCTGGTTTTAGACTCAGCCAATTGCTTTTTCTATTGATTTCTGTTGTTTCAAACTTCCTCAATTTACTGGGAGCTAGAAGGTTTTTCAAACTTCTCCCTTTCTTAAAGGTGAACACAGGTTCTTCTGTCAGAATAGGAGCCAATACAGGGTCAGTCTTAAGAACACCCCAATGTTTTTTAATAACATTTTTAATAATTTTATGACCCTCATTATAGGTAGTAATAAACCTTAAAGTATCCTTATTGTCTTGAATTGATTTATTACTTTTAGGTTTTAGGATGGAATCTCTATCTGCTTCCTGCGCCCTATTGTATGCTAGTTCTATTGTATTTCTGTTATAGCCCTTTTCTCTGAATTTAGTCCTCATATTTTCAGCCTCTCTTTTAAACATCTCTATATCCGTACAGTTGCGTCTGAGTCTTAAGAACTGTCCATATGGCACATTATCTTTCCACCTTTTAAGGTGTGCACTTCCATTGTCTATGTAACTATTTCTATCTGTTGGTTTACTAAAATTACTCACCGCTGTTTTTAAGTTGTCCTCTACATATAACCAAAGGTCTAAAAATTCTATTCTTGTTCTTGAGTGTTTACCTGTAAAATTTAAATTAAAATCATTATTGTTCATATGTAGTAGAAAATGATTTATCAAAGATTCGTCACCATCCCAGAGGATAATTACGTCATCTATATAACGATAATATTTTATAATATTATTTATAAAAGGATTATTGTTCCATACCTTCTCAATTTCAAATCTGTGCATATAAATATTAGCATACGATGGGGCAAATGTAGTCCCCATCGCTGTTCCTTTGACCTGTCTATAAAACACATTTTCAAAACTAAAATAATTGTGCTCTAAAATGAATCTCGTGCAATCAAGGATAAAATTCAATTGTTCTATTGAAAATTTCCAGTTCAACAGTTCCATTTCAAGGGCCTTCAATCCTTTCTCATGGGGGATTGAGGTATAAAGCGCTGACACGTCTAAAGTTACCCAACAGTAACTTTCTTTCCAATCTAAGCCTTCAAATATATTGATGGTTTGTGTGGTGTCCTTGATATATGATTTAGTATTTTTAACAATTGGTTGTAAGTAAAAATCAATATATTTTGAGACTTTGTCACTCAGGGAATCAATCCCTGAGATTATAGGCCTCCCAGGTGGCTTTTGTATATCCTTATGCACCTTCGGCAGGTGATAGAAAATTGGGATCCTAGGTTCATTCTCCTGTAGGTATCTAAACTCATCGTTATCAAGGACTCCTTCTGTTTTTGCTAACACTAATATTTTATTTAGCTTATTCTGATATTGTTTAGTTGGATTCCCATTAATAATTTGATAAGTATCTGTGTCTTTTAGTAGATTGTAAGCTTCAGCTAAATAGTCTTCCCTCTTCTGTATGACAATCCCACCCCCCTTATCTGCTGCCCTAAAAATGATATCTTTATTATCCATCAATTTCTTAAGAGAATTTCTCTCCTGGGAGGTTAAATTATCATTGTACTTATTAACTAAATTCTTCCTTTTCTTGTGAAATAAATTAAATACTTCTTCCATAACCATTTTTGTAAAAACTGGAATTTGATCACCCTGTGTCCCAACTGGATAAAATGTGGAAGGTCTTTTCAGATTACTATGCTTAATCGTAGATTCTTCCTCGTATATAGAAATATTTAGCAATTCCTCTATTGTATTGATACTCTCATTAACATCCTGGCCATTCACACCCATATCTTCTAGGGATTTCAGAATGGACAAAGTTTCTATATCTTTCCCTTCTAAATGATCTTTGTTAACGGTTGATTTCAAATTACATTCCTTTTTAGCATAAAATCTTTTTAAAACTAACTTTCTAACAAATTTCTGGATGTCGATAAACACTTTATACCTCAATCCCCCATGAGAAAGGATTGAAGGCCCTTGAAATGGAACTGTTGAACTGGAAATTTTCAATAGAACAATTGAATTTTATCCTTGATTGCACGAGATTCATTTTAGAGCACAATTATTTTAGTTTTGAAAATGTGTTTTATAGACAGGTCAAAGGAACAGCGATGGGGACTACATTTGCCCCATCGTATGCTAATATTTATATGCACAGATTTGAAATTGAGAAGGTATGGAACAATAATCCTTTTATAAATAATATTATAAAATATTATCGTTATATAGATGACGTAATTATCCTCTGGGATGGTGACGAATCTTTGATAAATCATTTTCTACTACATATGAACAATAATGATTTTAATTTAAATTTTACAGGTAAACACTCAAGAACAAGAATAGAATTTTTAGACCTTTGGTTATATGTAGAGGACAACTTAAAAACAGCGGTGAGTAATTTTAGTAAACCAACAGATAGAAATAGTTACATAGACAATGGAAGTGCACACCTTAAAAGGTGGAAAGATAATGTGCCATATGGACAGTTCTTAAGACTCAGACGCAACTGTACGGATATAGAGATGTTTAAAAGAGAGGCTGAAAATATGAGGACTAAATTCAGAGAAAAGGGCTATAACAGAAATACAATAGAACTAGCATACAATAGGGCGCAGGAAGCAGATAGAGATTCCATCCTAAAACCTAAAAGTAATAAATCAATTCAAGACAATAAGGATACTTTAAGGTTTATTACTACCTATAATGAGGGTCATAAAATTATTAAAAATGTTATTAAAAAACATTGGGGTGTTCTTAAGACTGACCCTGTATTGGCTCCTATTCTGACAGAAGAACCTGTGTTCACCTTTAAGAAAGGGAGAAGTTTGAAAAACCTTCTAGCTCCCAGTAAATTGAGGAAGTTTGAAACAACAGAAATCAATAGAAAAAGCAATTGGCTGAGTCTAAAACCAGGCACATACAAGTGTGGGAAGAAAATCTGCAGTATGTGCAAACATATCAATAAGGATAATCAATTTAAAGATAGCGATGGCATTAAGTCTTTTAATATTAAGAGTAGATGTACATGTGACACCACTTATGTAGTGTACCTCTTAACCTGTGGGTGTAACAAAATCTACGTAGGGCGCACTAAAAGGAAGATAAGAAGTAGACTGACAGAACATTTATACAATATAAAAGAAAAAGTCGATAATCACAGTGTACCAATACATTTTGCAGAACACCATGGGGGAGACCCTAGGTCTCTTAGAATACAAGCAATTGATTGGATACCTAACAGTTGTAGTAATAGGTTGATGAGCCTAAGGAAGCAAGAAACTTTTTGGATACAAAAACTTAATAGCTTACATCCAAAAGGATTGAATATAGATATTGACATAGCAGCTTTTATGTGATTTGTTCTAAATAGATTTAGGGTTCCTTAGTAGCACCTTTTGTATAATTTTTTCAATTTTTCCTTTTCATTTCTCCTCATTTTTAAATAAAGTTTTAAATTAAGTTTAAATAACCTCCAATTATTACATTTTAAATATAAAATGAATTTCTTAATAATATAGTGTTAGGTAATAATCATATTTTTAATACATACAATACAGTTTAAATGTTATCCCCAGAATGTTTTTCATGTATAGATAAATTTTGATTAACTTGCAGGGATTCAATTTCTTAATATGTGCATAAAACAGTTTGTATTAATTTTAAGTATTAATTTTACACATATCTCTTATAAAATTTTACCTAGTTAAAGGATTTTAATATTATTGCTACATACTTATGTTTTAGGATATTTATATTTGGTGCTAATTAATTGTTGTTTGCGGCATGTATTAATTTTAGATTTGTTGTTACTAAACCGTATATCCTTGTTATCAGGAAAAGTAACATAGCATTATGGATTTGGTCTCTAGGACCCAGAGCATATACTTTTTACCTGTAGAACATAGAGGAAATTTTAACCAATAGGATCTGCTATGAGGGTTTATATTGGGACGGATATCGCATACACCCAGCATTTGACTCTTCATCCTCTTGAGAAAGTCTGCACGATAGCAGAAGAAACGCGTAGAGGTATCATAGGATTGTACTTTGGCTCTTCAGAGGAGCCGTAGTTCTAGGAATAGAACGCTTTTTGCTTTTTGGACATTCAGGGCTACCATAGCCCCAGGAACAAGGATTTCCCATACACTGACAGTTCCGGTGAACAGCGGAAGGGAACGGACATTGGAAAAAAAGAAAAAAAGAAAAAAAGACAACTAGGCTGTGAAAACAGACCGGAGCAGCTGAGTATTTGGATATTTTACCCTAAAGGAGAAAGCTGTGTTTTTAAACTGCTGTATTATTAATAAAACATTGTAAGTGCATATTTTTAAGAGCAGCAGCGTTTGTGTTATTTATTGCACTTGAGTCTCTCTTTGCGCTTTTTTCTTTTTCAGAGTGAAAGTTTTTGCCCTACTTCATTTGGTGTGAAGGATCCATTTGGTAAACAAGCAGCAGAGGACTATAGTGATTTATGGACTGACATCTTTTGGAAAGTGGTAAAACGTTTTTGTTATTCCATTTGTTTTAATATTGATTTGTGTGTATTCTGTTTTGATTACCCTATAATTGCATACAGGGATTTGATTTATTTATTTAACATTTGTTGGATACCACACATGTTTGTTGTAAAAATTGATAAACAGAATTGACATTAGCGATTTTATTATATTTTAAGAGGGAGTTAGCGCCACTTTTATTTATTTTTTGGTGGGTTAGTATTTTGGATCTTTTTTATAAATAGGCAGCATGACTACCCTGTTAGATAATATTGAAACCCCAGAGACCTTTGGGGACTATAGTGCTAGGAATAATAGGAAAAGGGATTTAGATCTTACTAATGACATTTTAAATTCTACTAACAATAGTATAGAATCACCCGATTTACTTTTTAAAAAATTAGAGAAGTTATTACAACAGGATACACGTGAATGGCAGGATTTAATACTGTTAGATAATTATGTACTTCATAATGTGGTTCCAAGGGGCCTTCGTATTTTTAAATATCCTGCTTTTGACTTGGAAGATGTGGAATATACTAGCGAATGGGAGGAGGCTTTACAGGAGTGTTCTCTTAAACTAATCAAAGTTCTAATCAAATATAGAGAGTTCAAGTTAAATAGGATTAAAAAGGATCTGGATGAAATACTTCCCAAAATACAGGTTTTTAAAAATGAGGAGAAATGGGTGACTAGGAATAATAGCATCCAAAATAGAATTAAACAATTAGAATTAGAACTGAAGAGGAGTAAACAACAAAAATTAACTAGGGATATACAAGATTTTAAGGAGGATAAAGTTTACAATTTTAAAAAGAAAACTGAAAATATGCGATTAATAAATAGAGGTAAAAACCCCCAGGGAAATGATTTTAAAAGAGGAGGTAACACTCAAATAGGTATTCATTATCAACATACTGAGGAAAAACCTGAAGGAGGTATGAATAGAAATGAAGTAGGTTTTAATAACAACAATAGGATAGTTCCGCCAACTAATAGAACATATGTGGATAATTATAATCACAATAAGAGTGGGAACCATAGAAGACCCTTTAATGATAACACTAATAGGCAGGTTTGGATGAATAAACATTATGAATATCCAAATAATAATCATAATAGTTATGGCAATCATGAACAATGGAAGGGAAGAAGGGAGGATAGAGATGGCCCACCTAACTTTAATAGGAGGGACAATCACAGAGAAAATTTAAATGGTCCCAACATTAGTACATCGAATAGATTTGAAGTGCTTAATCATTTTCAAAATGAATCAAGCTGGTCTACTTTGGGGGCTCGCCCCAAATCTGACTATCAAGAATATAACCATAGATCAGAGAATAATGAATGGAGAAATAGTCAAAGACATGAGGGGAATATCAACCATCAGAACCATTTTTTAGGGAAAACAACATTGCCCCACAATCCGAGACTAGAACCAGAACTGAGGCACACACAACAAGGAGCGTGGGAGACCAGACAAAGACAAAACAAAAGAGGTTTAGAACAAGGAGAGGAAAGAGAGGAGGGACAAGAGCTACAACAACCAAACAGAAGGCAGAGACGCGAAGAAGACAGGAATTAGATATCTTTAATTTGGCTAATTTAGAATTAGATGCGAATGATATCAAACTTTTAAACAAAGGTCTTAATTTTTCACCTAAAACATTACCTAATGATTTTGAAGTGTTTATCGACATCCAGAAATTTGTTAGAAAGTTAGTTTTAAAAAGATTTTATGCTAAAAAGGAATGTAATTTGAAATCAACCGTTAACAAAGATCATTTAGAAGGGAAAGATATAGAAACTTTGTCCATTCTGAAATCCCTAGAAGATATGGGTGTGAATGGCCAGGATGTTAATGAGAGTATCAATACAATAGAGGAATTGCTAAATATTTCTATATACGAGGAAGAATCTACGATTAAGCATAGTAATCTGAAAAGACCTTCCACATTTTATCCAGTTGGGACACAGGGTGATCAAATTCCAGTTTTTACAAAAATGGTTATGGAAGAAGTATTTAATTTATTTCACAAGAAAAGGAAGAATTTAGTTAATAAGTACAATGATAATTTAACCTCCCAGGAGAGAAATTCTCTTAAGAAATTGATGGATAATAAAGATATCATTTTTAGGGCAGCAGATAAGGGGGGTGGGATTGTCATACAGAAGAGGGAAGACTATTTAGCTGAAGCTTACAATCTACTAAAAGACACAGATACTTATCAAATTATTAATGGGAATCCAACTAAACAATATCAGAATAAGCTAAATAAAATATTAGTGTTAGCAAAAACAGAAGGAGTCCTTGATAACGATGAGTTTAGATACCTACAGGAGAATGAACCTAGGATCCCAATTTTCTATCACCTGCCGAAGGTGCATAAGGATATACAAAAGCCACCTGGGAGGCCTATAATCTCAGGGATTGATTCCCTGAGTGACAAAGTCTCAAAATATATTGATTTTTACTTACAACCAATTGTTAAAAATACTAAATCATATATCAAGGACACCACACAAACCATCAATATATTTGAAGGCTTAGATTGGAAAGAAAGTTACTGTTGGGTAACTTTAGACGTGTCAGCGCTTTATACCTCAATCCCCCATGAGAAAGGATTGAAGGCCCTTGAAATGGAACTGTTGAACTGGAAATTTTCAATAGAACAATTGAATTTTATCCTTGATTGCACGAGATTCATTTTAGAGCACAATTATTTTAGTTTTGAAAATGTGTTTTATAGACAGGTCAAAGGAACAGCGATGGGGACTACATTTGCCCCATCGTATGCTAATATTTATATGCACAGATTTGAAATTGAGAAGGTATGGAACAATAATCCTTTTATAAATAATATTATAAAATATTATCGTTATATAGATGACGTAATTATCCTCTGGGATGGTGACGAATCTTTGATAAATCATTTTCTACTACATATGAACAATAATGATTTTAATTTAAATTTTACAGGTAAACACTCAAGAACAAGAATAGAATTTTTAGACCTTTGGTTATATGTAGAGGACAACTTAAAAACAGCGGTGAGTAATTTTAGTAAACCAACAGATAGAAATAGTTACATAGACAATGGAAGTGCACACCTTAAAAGGTGGAAAGATAATGTGCCATATGGACAGTTCTTAAGACTCAGACGCAACTGTACGGATATAGAGATGTTTAAAAGAGAGGCTGAAAATATGAGGACTAAATTCAGAGAAAAGGGCTATAACAGAAATACAATAGAACTAGCATACAATAGGGCGCAGGAAGCAGATAGAGATTCCATCCTAAAACCTAAAAGTAATAAATCAATTCAAGACAATAAGGATACTTTAAGGTTTATTACTACCTATAATGAGGGTCATAAAATTATTAAAAATGTTATTAAAAAACATTGGGGTGTTCTTAAGACTGACCCTGTATTGGCTCCTATTCTGACAGAAGAACCTGTGTTCACCTTTAAGAAAGGGAGAAGTTTGAAAAACCTTCTAGCTCCCAGTAAATTGAGGAAGTTTGAAACAACAGAAATCAATAGAAAAAGCAATTGGCTGAGTCTAAAACCAGGCACATACAAGTGTGGGAAGAAAATCTGCAGTATGTGCAAACATATCAATAAGGATAATCAATTTAAAGATAGCGATGGCATTAAGTCTTTTAATATTAAGAGTAGATGTACATGTGACACCACTTATGTAGTGTACCTCTTAACCTGTGGGTGTAACAAAATCTACGTAGGGCGCACTAAAAGGAAGATAAGAAGTAGACTGACAGAACATTTATACAATATAAAAGAAAAAGTCGATAATCACAGTGTACCAATACATTTTGCAGAACACCATGGGGGAGACCCTAGGTCTCTTAGAATACAAGCAATTGATTGGATACCTAACAGTTGTAGTAATAGGTTGATGAGCCTAAGGAAGCAAGAAACTTTTTGGATACAAAAACTTAATAGCTTACATCCAAAAGGATTGAATATAGATATTGACATAGCAGCTTTTATGTGATTTGTTCTAAATAGATTTAGGGTTCCTTAGTAGCACCTTTTGTATAATTTTTTCAATTTTTCCTTTTCATTTCTCCTCATTTTTAAATAAAGTTTTAAATTAAGTTTAAATAACCTCCAATTATTACATTTTAAATATAAAATGAATTTCTTAATAATATAGTGTTAGGTAATAATCATATTTTTAATACATACAATACAGTTTAAATGTTATCCCCAGAATGTTTTTCATGTATAGATAAATTTTGATTAACTTGCAGGGATTCAATTTCTTAATATGTGCATAAAACAGTTTGTATTAATTTTAAGTATTAATTTTACACATATCTCTTATAAAATTTTACCTAGTTAAAGGATTTTAATATTATTGCTACATACTTATGTTTTAGGATATTTATATTTGGTGCTAATTAATTGTTGTTTGCGGCATGTATTAATTTTAGATTTGTTGTTACTAAACCGTATATCCTTGTTATCAGGAAAAGTAACATAGCATTATGGATTTGGTCTCTAGGACCCAGAGCATATACTTTTTACCTGTAGAACATAGAGGAAATTTTAACCAATAGGATCTGCTATGAGGGTTTATATTGGGACGGATATCGCATACACCCAGCATTTGACTCTTCATCCTCTTGAGAAAGTCTGCACGATAGCAGAAGAAACGCGTAGAGGTATCATAGGATTGTACTTTGGCTCTTCAGAGGAGCCGTAGTTCTAGGAATAGAACGCTTTTTGCTTTTTGGACATTCAGGGCTACCATAGCCCCAGGAACAAGGATTTCCCATACACTGACAGTTCCGGTGAACAGCGGAAGGGAACGGACATTGGAAAAAAAGAAAAAAAGAAAAAAAGACAACTAGGCTGTGAAAACAGACCGGAGCAGCTGAGTATTTGGATATTTTACCCTAAAGGAGAAAGCTGTGTTTTTAAACTGCTGTATTATTAATAAAACATTGTAAGTGCATATTTTTAAGAGCAGCAGCGTTTGTGTTATTTATTGCACTTGAGTCTCTCTTTGCGCTTTTTTCTTTTTCAGAGTGAAAGTTTTTGCCCTACTTCATTTGGTGTGAAGGATCCATTTGGTAAACAAGCAGCAGAGGACTATAGTGATTTATGGACTGACATCTTTTGGAAAGTGGTAAAACGTTTTTGTTATTCCATTTGTTTTAATATTGATTTGTGTGTATTCTGTTTTGATTACCCTATAATTGCATACAGGGATTTGATTTATTTATTTAACATTTGTTGGATACCACACATGTTTGTTGTAAAAATTGATAAACAGAATTGACATTAGCGATTTTATTATATTTTAAGAGGGAGTTAGCGCCACTTTTATTTATTTTTTGGTGGGTTGGCGCAGATATCTTTGTTGGTGTGAATCCAAGGGTTACTCATGGAGTAAGATTAGGATTCCTAGAATTTTGTCCTTTCTCCAAGAAGGATTGGAGAAGGGATTATCAGCTAGTTCCTTAAAAGGACAAATATCTGCTTTTACACAAACGTCTGGCAGATGTCCCAGACGTTCAAGCGTTTAGATGTACACAGTTGTTCTGTGTGTGTAGCGCTCAACTCACCGCTCCCTATGCGATGACTGCAGGGGGTGGAGTAATCAGTCCTCCAAACGGCTCAATGGAGAGTGGGTGTAATTTCAGTTTGTCCTGTTATGCAGCCCAAAAAGTAAGTCTGCCAACTTACAAAGCAAATGTAAAGATATCCAGTGTAAGGGCGCACCACAGAGACACTTAGTCCAACTTAAAAGTTACTTTTCATTTATTTCGGCACAAGTGTAAAAGCATATAGTTAGGCACGCAGGCCCAGCAGGCTCACAGGTAAAAACATAACACAGGTGTGTCAGATAGTCAAGCAGACATGTTTCGTGAGCATGCTCACTTGTTCACTGCATGTTAGGCTAGTCTGACACACCTTTACTTATACCATGATTTTAAAGACACAGTATGATTTAGAGTAATTTATATCATGGTATAATTAACTATGGACCCTAAACAGTATACAAGAGTTTATAAACACTATATATCAAACAGATGTAAATCAAGCAAAAATATAAACCTGTCATTCATGATAGTTAAATACTTCTGTTAAATGTTTATAGAGAGGATATTTATTTTTGTTTGCAATTATAGAATTTATGTATACCTCTCCCTCTGTATGAATTATTTTTGTTTTACCAGTTATAACACATATCAAAAAGAAAATTAGTCCTACTTTAAACCTTTGGAATTTATTGACAATAAGAGGAATATATGTATCCTATAAGGGGATATTTTATAAAGGTCTGTGATTACATGCATAAGAAGAAATGCAATAATTAAGTGAATAAATCAAGGTCCCTCCTCATATTTAAACCTAAGGGGTTGCTTGTCTTAAGGGAAAAAATCCAATAGACCTCTCGTTTATTTAGTTTATCCTCCCTGTTGCCTCCTCTTCTCCAATGGGGTACATGATCAATTCCCTGTAAAATTAAACTAGACATGTCTGAATCATGAAGACTTTTAAAGTGTCTTGAAATTGGAGTGTCAGATTTCTCATCTTTCCCAGAACGTAAATGTTCTAGGAACCTGTCTTTGATAGGGCGATTCGTTTTACCAACATACTGACAATTGCAAATTGTGCATGTCAAAAGATAAACCACATGTGTGGTGTTACAGTTGATAAAAAAATTTATCTTGTGATCATTTTGTGTTGTACTAGAGTGAAAAGTATTACCCTCTAAAGCATGTTCACAGGTTGTGCAATCCTTTCTTCTGCATTTATAAAAGCCTTTCTTTCCTTGGAGCCAATTGGTGTTAGTTTTATTTTTATTCATTATATCAGATGGTGATAGATGATTGGCTAAGGTTTTACCTCTCTTAGGTATAAAGTTTATTCCCTGCTGCACTATCTCCTTCAGAATGGGATCTGTGTACAAAATGGGAACACTTTCCCTTATTATATCACAGATTTTGTAGTAATCTGTACTGTAGGTGGTTATAAATTTAGGTGCAGTAGTCATGAATTGCTTTTCTTTCTTTTTATATTTGAGAAAATGTTCTCTAGGGATGTCTTTTATACTCTCTTTTGCTTCATCTAGAATATCATCAGTGTAGCCTCTTTGTCTTAATCTATTGGTGATTAAATTGCTGTTTTCCTCATATTGTTCTTCATTGGTACAATTTCTTCTAGCCCTAATGTACTCCCCCTTAGGGATGCCCTTAAGTACATGTTTGGGATGGCAAGATTTAAATGACAGCAGTGTGTTGCCTGCAGTGGGCTTTCTGTAAAGACTGGTTTCAATTTTATTCTCTGTCATATTGGCAGAGATTTTTAAGTCGAGGAAATTAATAGTTTCTGCATTGTTTTCTCCTACAAGTCTGATTCCATCGTCATTGTGATTCATGAATTCACAAAAGGAATCTGCTTCAGATTCACTGCCCTCAAATATAAAAAACAGGTCATCAATATACCTATAAAAGTACTTTATTTTATTCCTGAATAGATTTCTTTCTCCAAAGACGTGGCGCAGCTCCCACCACCCCATAAAGAGGTTGGCATAGGAGGGGGCAAACTTTGCCCCCATAGCTGTACCACGCCTCTGGAGAAAGAACTCAGTACCAAACATAAAAAAATTATGCGTTAGGAGATACTCAATAGCTCTTAAAATAAAAGTCTTAGTGGCTGAGTCATATTCACTGTATGAGTCAAGAAAAAATTCTATTGCAACCATGCCTTTATTGTTCTGAATACAGGTATAAAGAGAGGTGACATCCACCACTAAAAATCTGAAACTGGATTCCCATCTTACTTTATCTAATTTTGTCAAGATAGCAGTTGTGTCTTGTATATGGGTTAAAAGTCCTTTGACTAGGGGTTGTAAAAAGGTGTCTATCAGATCACTAAGAGGTTCATTGAGGGAACCAATCCCTGCGATAATGGGACGCCCTGGAGGACATACAGGGTCCTTATGTATTTTGGGAAAATAATGGAAGATAGGGGCAACTGGATGAGAGGGTATAAGTGCATCTTTAGTAGCAGCACTTATTATATTGTTATGTTTTGCAAACAAAACAATACCCACCAATTCATGTTTGTATAACTTCGTGGGATTGTTCTGTAGTTTGCTATATACCTCTTTGTCATCCAGTTGCCTCCTAGCCTCCATTATATAGTCTTTTTTGTTCAAAATAACGACATTACCCCCTTTGTCAGATGGTCTAATGAGGATTGTTTCATTATCAGACAAACTTTTTAATGCATTTTTTTCACTGGCTGTTAAATTAGAGGAGTTATTTGATTTCTTTAAATTTTTCTCACTAAGTATAGTGAGTTTCTCCTCAATTGTTTTTTGAAAGATGTCCAAAGCTTTTGGACGGGCATGTACAGGGTAAAAAGAGCTTTTCTTCTTTACATGATCACCTCTGGCCTCTGATTCTTTGGAAATATCACTATTGGATATATCACCTTCCCCCATTAATTCATTTAAATCATTGATAGTGCACAATTCAGAAAAAGAAAACAAATTATCAGAGATTTCATTATTAGTTGTTTTTTTGGTCTCAGTTTTGTTAGACTCCTGCTCACTCATCCCATAAAAGTGTTTCTGTAGAGTGAGCTTGCGCACATATCGATTCACATCTAACACAGTTTCAAATAGGTTAAAGTGTGCGGAGGGAACAAAATTGAGACCTTTGGATAAGAGAGAAATTTGAGTTTCATTTAAAGGAACAGTAGACAAATTTATGACATTTAAATTCAGGTCTGTTTTTTCTGTCCTTGTGATCTTGTCACATATTTCGTGTGGAAGGACTTGCCCCTGTATCCTTGTTTGACCTGACCGGACTTCTTGGGCTTTATTATTGTTTTTCTTGTTGCTTTTGCCTCTTCTTCCTCTATGCGTTTTTTTCTTGCTGTTACTGCAATTGTACCTTCCCCGTTTTTTGACTTCTCACTAGTGCCTTCTTCTGGCTCCATTTCCTGTAACGAATGGAATACTGCTGTAGCACATTCTTCTGTGTTCTCATTGTCTGATGAGTCTATCTCATATTCAGTGTCTGAGAATGTGACTGATTTTCCTTTTTGTTTGCCAGACCCCTTCTTGTTAGGATTCTGTCTGCCTAATTTGTGTGACCTGAATTTATTCCTTGAGTATTCCTCATGTGAACATTTTGGATACCTGTTCCTTTGCATTAATTGACCTATTAATAGATTTCAAAAGAAAGCAAAGAAAGGATCTATTACAAGAGATGAAAGAAGTGCAAATACAATTACGAGAATTTCAAAAAGAAAAAGAATTCAAAGAATATGATAAAAAATTTGAACAGTCAATGATTAGTTTCAGACAGGAACTTTGGCATTTTAAATCAAATAAAATGTCAAGAGATAAAAAGGATTACGAATTAAATCAAGTATATAAATGGTCACATGAGGAATACTCAAGGAATAAATTCAGGTCACACAAATTAGGCAGACAGAATCCTAACAAGAAGGGGTCTGGCAAACAAAAAGGAAAATCAGTCACATTCTCAGACACTGAATATGAGATAGACTCATCAGACAATGAGAACACAGAAGAATGTGCTACAGCAGTATTCCATTCGTTACAGGAAATGGAGCCAGAAGAAGGCACTAGTGAGAAGTCAAAAAACGGGGAAGGTACAATTGCAGTAACAGCAAGAAAAAAACGCATAGAGGAAGAAGAGGCAAAAGCAACAAGAAAAACAATAATAAAGCCCAAGAAGTCCGGTCAGGTCAAACAAGGATACAGGGGCAAGTCCTTCCACACGAAATATGTGACAAGATCACAAGGACAGAAAAAACAGACCTGAATTTAAATGTCATAAATTTGTCTACTGTTCCTTTAAATGAAACTCAAATTTCTCTCTTATCCAAAGGTCTCAATTTTGTTCCCTCCGCACACTTTAACCTATTTGAAACTGTGTTAGATGTGAATCGATATGTGCGCAAGCTCACTCTACAGAAACACTTTTATGGGATGAGTGAGCAGGAGTCTAACAAAACTGAGACCAAAAAAACAACTAATAATGAAATCTCTGATAATTTGTTTTCTTTTTCTGAATTGTGCACTATCAATGATTTAAATGAATTAATGGGGGAAGGTGATATATCCAATAGTGATATTTCCAAAGAATCAGAGGCCAGAGGTGATCATGTAAAGAAGAAAAGCTCTTTTTACCCTGTACATGCCCGTCCAAAAGCTTTGGACATCTTTCAAAAAACAATTGAGGAGAAACTCACTATACTTAGTGAGAAAAATTTAAAGAAATCAAATAACTCCTCTAATTTAACAGCCAGTGAAAAAAATGCATTAAAAAGTTTGTCTGATAATGAAACAATCCTCATTAGACCATCTGACAAAGGGGGTAATGTCGTTATTTTGAACAAAAAAGACTATATAATGGAGGCTAGGAGGCAACTGGATGACAAAGAGGTATATAGCAAACTACAGAACAATCCCACGAAGTTATACAAACATGAATTGGTGGGTATTGTTTTGTTTGCAAAACATAACAATATAATAAGTGCTGCTACTAAAGATGCACTTATACCCTCTCATCCAGTTGCCCCTATCTTCCATTATTTTCCCAAAATACATAAGGACCCTGTATGTCCTCCAGGGCGTCCCATTATCGCAGGGATTGGTTCCCTCAATGAACCTCTTAGTGATCTGATAGACACCTTTTTACAACCCCTAGTCAAAGGACTTTTAACCCATATACAAGACACAACTGCTATCTTGACAAAATTAGATAAAGTAAGATGGGAATCCAGTTTCAGATTTTTAGTGGTGGATGTCACCTCTCTTTATACCTGTATTCAGAACAATAAAGGCATGGTTGCAATAGAATTTTTTCTTGACTCATACAGTGAATATGACTCAGCCACTAAGACTTTTATTTTAAGAGCTATTGAGTATCTCCTAACGCATAATTTTTTTATGTTTGGTACTGAGTTCTTTCTCCAGAGGCGTGGTACAGCTATGGGGGCAAAGTTTGCCCCCTCCTATGCCAACCTCTTTATGGGGTGGTGGGAGCTGCGCCACGTCTTTGGAGAAAGAAATCTATTCAGGAATAAAATAAAGCACTTTTATAGGTATATTGATGACCTGTTTTTTATATTTGAGGGCAGTGAATCTGAAGCAGATTCCTTTTGTGAATTCATGAATCACAATGACGATGGAATCAGACTTGTAGGAGAAAACAATGCAGAAACTATTAATTTCCTAGACTTAAAAATCTCTGCCAATATGACAGAGAATAAAATTGAAACCAGTCTTTACAGAAAGCCCACTGCAGGCAACACACTGCTGTCATTTAAATCTTGCCATCCCAAACATGTACTTAAGGGCATCCCTAAGGGGGAGTACATTAGGGCTAGAAGAAATTGTACCAATGAAGAACAATATGAGGAAAACAGCAATTTAATCACCAATAGATTAAGACAAAGAGGCTACACTGATGATATTCTAGATGAAGCAAAAGAGAGTATAAAAGACATCCCTAGAGAACATTTTCTCAAATATAAAAAGAAAGAAAAGCAATTCATGACTACTGCACCTAAATTTATAACCACCTACAGTACAGATTACTACAAAATCTGTGATATAATAAGGGAAAGTGTTCCCATTTTGTACACAGATCCCATTCTGAAGGAGATAGTGCAGCAGGGAATAAACTTTATACCTAAGAGAGGTAAAACCTTAGCCAATCATCTATCACCATCTGATATAATGAATAAAAATAAAACTAACACCAATTGGCTCCAAGGAAAGAAAGGCTTTTATAAATGCAGAAGAAAGGATTGCACAACCTGTGAACATGCTTTAGAGGGTAATACTTTTCACTCTAGTACAACACAAAATGATCACAAGATAAATTTTTTTATCAACTGTAACACCACACATGTGGTTTATCTTTTGACATGCACAATTTGCAATTGTCAGTATGTTGGTAAAACGAAGCGCCCTATCAAAGACAGGTTCCTAGAACATTTACGTTCTGGGAAAGATGAGAAATCTGACACTCCAATTTCAAGACACTTTAAAAGTCTTCATGATTCAGACATGTCTAGTTTAATTTTACAGGGAATTGATCATGTACCCCATTGGAGAAGAGGAGGCAACAGGGAGGATAAACTAAATAAACGAGAGGTCTATTGGATTTTTTCCCTTAAGACAAGCAACCCCTTAGGTTTAAATATGAGGAGGGACCTTGATTTATTCACTTAATTATTGCATTTCTTCTTATGCATGTAATCACAGACCTTTATAAAATATCCCCTTATAGGATACATATATTCCTCTTATTGTCAATAAATTCCAAAGGTTTAAAGTAGGACTAATTTTCTTTTTGATATGTGTTATAACTGGTAAAACAAAAATAATTCATACAGAGGGAGAGGTATACATAAATTCTATAATTGCAAACAAAAATAAATATCCTCTCTATAAACATTTAACAGAAGTATTTAACTATCATGAATGACAGGTTTATATTTTTGCTTGATTTACATCTGTTTGATATATAGTGTTTATAAACTCTTGTATACTGTTTAGGGTCCATAGTTAATTATACCATGATATAAATTACTCTAAATCATACTGTGTCTTTAAAATCATGGTATAAGTAAAGGTGTGTCAGACTAGCCTAACATGCAGTGAACAAGTGAGCATGCTCACGAAACATGTCTGCTTGACTATCTGACACACCTGTGTTATGTTTTTACCTGTGAGCCTGCTGGGCCTGCGTGCCTAACTATATGCTTTTACACTTGTGCCGAAATAAATGAAAAGTAACTTTTAAGTTGGACTAAGTGTCTCTGTGGTGCGCCCTTACACTGGATATCTGTTCAAGCGTTTAGTCAGGCCTTGGTCAGGATCAAGCCTGTATTTAAACCTGTTGCTCCACCATGGAGCCTAAATTTGGTTCTTAATGTTCTTCAAGGGGTTCCGTTTGAACCTATGCATTCCATAGATATTAAGCTTCTATCTTGGAAAGTTTTGTTTTTAGTAGCTATCTCTTCGGCTCGAAGACTTTCTGAGTTATCTGCTTTACAGTGTGACTCACCTTACCTAGTTTTCCATGCAGATAAGGTGGTTTTTGCGTACCAAACCTGGGTTTCTTCCTAAGGTTGTTTCTAATAGGAATATCAATCAGGAGATTGTTGTTCCTTCTCTGTGTCCTAATCCTTCATCAAAGAAGGAACGTCTGTTGCACAATCTTGATGTGGTTCGTGCTTTAAAGTTCTACTTACAAGCAACTAAAGATTTCCATCAAACATCTTTGGCTGAAAAGCATAATCCGTTTGGCTTATGAGACTGCTGGCCAGCAGCCTCCTGAAAGAATTACTGCTCATTCTACTAGAGCAGTGTCTTCCACATGGGCTTTTAAAAATGAGGCTTCTGTTGAACAGATTTGTAAGGCGGCGACTTGGTCTTCGCTTCATACTTTTTCCAAATTTTACAAATTCAATACTTTTGCTTCTTTGGAGGCTATTTTTGGGAGAAAGGTTCTACAAGCAGTGTTGCCTTCCGTTTAAGGTACCTATCTTGTCCCTCCCTTCATCCGTGTCCTAAAGCTTTGGTATTGGTATCCCACAAGTATGGATGAATCCGTGGACTCGATAAATCTTACAAGAGAAAACAGAATTTCTGCTTACCTGATAAATTTCTTTCTCTTGTGATGTATTGAGTCCATGGCCTGCCCTGTCTGTTTAAGACAGGTAGTATATTTTTAATTAAAAAACTTCAGTCACCACTGCACCCTATAGTTTCTCCTTTTTCTTCTTAGCCTTCGGTCGAATGACTGGGGGGCGGAGCTAAGGGAGGAACTATATAGACAGCTCTGCTGTGGGTGCTCTCTTTGCCACTTCCTGTAGGGAAGGAGAATATCCCACAAGTATGGATGAATCCGTGGACTCGATACATCACAAGAGAAAGAAATTTATCAGGTAAGCATAAATTCTGTTTTTTCATGAAGTATCCATAAAGGGACATGAAACCCAAAATTTTTCTTTCATGATTCAGATAGAGAATACAATTTTAAACAACTTTCTAATTTACTTCTATTATCTAATCTGTTTTATTCTCTTGATATCATTTGTTGAAGGAGCAGCAATGCACTAATGGTTTCTAACTGAACACATGGGTGAGCCAATCACAATGAATATATATATGCAGCCACCAATCAACAGGTTCTCTGCTGCTCCTGAGCTTGCTTAGATAAACGTTTCATCAAAGGATAACAAGAGAAGGAAGCACATTAAAAAATAGAAGTAAATTGGAAAGTTGTTTAAAATTGTGTTCTCTATCTAAATCATGAAAGAAAAATTTTGGGTTTCAGGTCCCTTTAAGGGTTCGAACAGCTTTTTGTGCCTTTTAGGTGTGTGATGGTGTTTCGTGTTTGGGGGGGTAGTATTTTATTCTCTTTGCGGCTTCGGCCTCCAGCCGCATGATAGGGGACAAGGTGTAAATTTAGCATCTGATTTGTTTGAAAGGTTGAAGCAGTGTATTTAAACATGGGGATTTGGTGGCTGCTTTTAAAGTGTCTACTCCTATACTGTAGATATAGTTAACACTTTTTTTTTTGTTCATTATTATCAGGCAAGAAAAAGAAGAATTCTATACTCTTATAATATTTTTTTTTTTAAAAAGTGTTATGTTCCTTTCTGTCTGTCATTTTTTTCTTTCTTAAGTAATGCTTAGGGTATTGAGCCAAGATCTGGAAATTATAGCAATTATAATTTTGATTCACATTTTTATATGGGTAACTTATCTGAGAGTTATATAAGTAACTTTCGAAAAGCATCCATTAGAAACATTCATATATGGCGCACACCTTCACTGATAACAGCAATGTTAAGCATTTCATAATAGTTTCTGAATGGCTGTTATTCCCAACAAATGTTCTCATCTTATAGCTTTCCAAAGACCTCCTAATGAACTATGTAATTATATATTTTAAATATATTATTATTATTATTATTATTATTATTATTATTAATAATAATAATAATATTAGAAACAATACCCCACAACTCCTATATGTAGACTTGGAAATATAGAATTTTAGGGCTAGGTTACAAGTGGAGCTAAAAATTAAATACAATTAGCTATTACAAGTGGCTGGTTATTGCTACCGTGAACTTTTGCGCTCAGAAAATTAATCAGAGATTAGGGGGTAGATTTATGAAGCAGCGGATGCTGCAATCTACCCCCAAAGTTTCCGGATCGCCGAAAACTTAAGTTAAGAAGCAGCGGTCATAAGACCGTTGCTCCTTAACTTCTACACCACCTCTGACACCCCCTGCTTGCGGCCGATTGTCCACGAATGTGCAGGGGGCGGCATTGCACAAGCATTTCACAAGAAATGCTTGTGCAATGATAAATGCTGACACATATGCTGTCGGCATTTATCGATGTCGGGTGGGCATGATTCGCTACAGTCTGAGAGTGCTGTCCACTTTTCCTTATTTTGCTTATATATTTATGTATATGTATATATTTAAAAATGCTGCAATCACTGCGCTACTTTCCCCCTTCGCTGTGCTTAGGTTCTGGTGCCGTCTCTGACAGTATCAGAACAAGGCTCCCATTGGAGCCTATGGAAGTGCTCTGAGCTTAATGCTTCCTGGCAATGCAGATACGAGGTCGCATTTGCATTGCGCTTAACTTGTAATACCAGCACACATTAGCCTGCACTGGTATTACAAAATTGGAGTGCTAATATCTCGTGCGCAAGCGATATTTAGCGCTCCACTTGTAATCTAGCCTTTAATATGAGGCTTGAAAAGGGCTTTATTTAAAAACTGAGGCATCATCAGATACAATTTTATTCACCTTCTCCAAAGCCTGAGTTACGTGCGTATATAAATTATATATCAGATATGTTGCATACATACATACAAACATATATATGAATGTTTCATTTTTTTCAGATATTGATAAGCTAGAGGACATGGACTCTTTCATTGACCAAACATTTAATGGAATCACATATAACCGGCCATCTATGTTGATAAAGTCACAGAATCAGATGCAAGGTAACATTATCTATTTTTTAATGTTTATTATTATTTTTTTTGCGTGTTGCATTTGGTAGGTAAATTCGACAAACAGATACAGTGTACCATTATGTTTTGAGGGAGATAGGGAGGTGGAAATAAGGCGCTAGAGATAGAACTAGGGGTAACCGTTAAAGTACTATGGATAAAGTGATATCTTACTATTAGTGTGTATTTAGAGAATTAAAAGGCTTGTAGATGTTGAAATCACATCAGATTAGAGAATTAGCGACAGGTGTAAAACATATAAAGGTCTTGTAAATGTTGAAATCACTAAAGAACTAGTGACCAGATGTAAAACATAAATAAACAACAATTTATTACAAATATAACCCTGTTAATAGAAAAACACAAATCTTAGTGCTATAATATGGGCATGTAAAATATACAATAAAATTATAAAATACCTAAGTGTTGCAATACTGATTCATAGATACAAATTACTTTGATTAGCACAAATAAAACAACAAAAAAAAGTGGGTTTTATAAGTGGGGACTTTTCTAAAGTATACCAAGGGTTAAACCACAAAAACTGTTACAGAAGTTTATATGAGCGGTGATACAATGTCTCAGATAAAAGTCTATCCTTGCAATGATGCCGTTAGGGATATATATCATGCGGTTACTTTCAAGTTATAATCCCATATGCAGCGATATTAGCTGTGTAGTGGAGTACTAGTGGCAAATATCAGATGACAACAGTATTCACGTTTGTAAATTAACAGGAATGCTTGTAATTTTAAGTCAGTTCACTGGATATTCCATTTAAGTAAGGGTTATTAGTGTAAATGTTCTTACCCTTATTTGAAGATGAATCCAGCTAACCTTATTTGCAGCGTTCTGCCTTATTTCCCAGCGCTTGCCGCATCTACTTACTCCGTATTTCCGGCAGCCTCTCAGGTGTGGGAGTTCCGGGAGGTCAATTACCCTATGACCTGAATCCCTGTCTGGATCCTCTGTGCCCGTAAACGTAAGGGCAGACACCTCAAGCTGTAGTCTTTTTTTATACTTGCGCAAGTTATTCCTTAGAAGGTTCTTACTTGAAGTCTTTCCTGCACTTTAGTACTGAACGTACGCAGGTAATTCTCCGGTCTCCTTCTGGTGTAATAGAAAGTCACACTCCCATCGACATGTTTAGTCAGGTGTTTTGGCTTTTTCAAGATTGTTGTTTATTTATGTTTTACATCTTGTTACTAGTTCTTTAGTGATTTCAACATTTACAAGACCTTTATATGTTTTACACCTGTCGCTAATTCTCTAATCTGATGTGATTTCAACATCTGCAAGCCTTTTAATTCTCTAAATACACACTAATAGTAAGAGATCACTTTATCCATAGTACTTTAACCCCTAGTGCTATCTCTAGCACCTCATTTCCACCTCCCCATCTCCCTCAAATTATTCACTATCTAGGAAGAAGATAGTAGGAATTAGAGGCTTAGGGGCATATGTATCAAGGTCTGGCGGACCTGATCCGACACTGCGGATCAGGGCCGCCAGACCTCGCTGAATACCGCTCGCCGTATTCAGCATTGCACCAGCAGCTCACAAGAGGCTCGCCAGAAACACGGGGCATCAAGCACCATTCAGAGCTTGATACATATGCCCCTTAGGGGCTATTAACTGTAGCGCTTTTTTATTTACCCCCCTTTTTCTCTACCATTATGTTTTGTATGGTTACATAAACTAGAGAAAAAAATATTTTATAACTGAAAAGATATAAAGGTTTAAAACGGGTGCATTTCAAAATAAAATATAAGCATTTTTGCAATAAACTTCCATTAGAAAAAAAAGCTTATATATTATACATTTCTATTAACTTTAAAGTGACATAATGATCAAATGATGTTTATGATTGTATTTCAGATTTGGATTAAAGTATACTAGCAAATATGCTTTTAATAAAAATATGCAGATATGCTGTGAGAGCCTTTGCACCTGTATTCAAACACCACATAATCTCAGAGTCAGCAGTGGCTTGTATAGCACAAATTAAAGGGTCTCTAAAGTCAAAATTAAAGTTTCATTATTCAGATAAAGCTCACACTTTAACAAAAATTTCCTATATACTTTCATTATTGCACAATCTTTTTATATGCACACTTTCTGAGGCCTCAGCTTTTACTGAGCATGTGCAAAAGTGCTCTGTATATGCAGTATATATATATATGAGTAGTACTAATAGGGATATCTTGTCAAACTTAATTTGACTGGTACCACGCCCCTTTATATGAAAACCCCCGCCCCTTTATAGGCAAATCCCTCCCCTTTATATGCAAAACCACACTTCTTTATATGCAGCTCCCCACCCCGTTATATGCAGATCCCCTTTACATCTCAAGTTTAGGATCTGCATATAAAGGGGTGGGGAGCTGCATATAAAGGGGTAGGGGTTTGCCTATAAAGGGGCGGGGTTTTGCATATAAAGGGGCGTGGTACCTGTCAAATTAAGTTTGACAAGATATCCCTATTAATACTACTTATATGCATTTTGTGATTGGCTGATGGCTGTCACATGATACAAGTGAAGGGAAAATTGGATTAACTTTGAAACCGCCCATTTCAAATACAAAGTAAGTGCTATAGTATTGTTTTTGTTGTGTATTTGTCATTTATTCAATTCAACTGTATTTAGCGGCTATTTTAGTCCTCAGCTCTCTGATACGTTGTCCCGGTAACCAGATCTAATAAGATACATTTTTTGTCAGTATCCCTTTTGTCAAGAGCGTGATGTATTTGGGAAATCTATGGTGGAGTCTGTTGTTTATTGTAAAGATATAATAACCAACATTATGAAGCATTTACTTTCTTTCAGATAGCAAAATGAACATAACATGAAGATGACATATTTTCAAAGCAGACAGTAAGTATATTTGTAAGGAAACAAATCTATTTAATTGTATGATTATATGTTTCAATGTCTCAGTTTCTACATATTGATTACACAACTGCTTATTGCATAGGTGAACATATAATAGATTTTTAGCTGTATTTAACCCCTTAATGACCACAGCACTTTTCCATTTTCTGTCCGTTTGGGACCAAGGATATTTTTACATTGCTGCTGTGTTTGTGTTTAGCTGTAATTTTCCTCTTACTCATTTACTGTACCCACACATATTATATACCGTTTTTCTCACTAATAAATTGACTTTCTAAAGATACCATTATTTTCATCATATCTTATAATTTACTATAAAAAATTATAAAATATGAGGAAAAAATGAAAAAAACAAAACACTTTTTTCTAACTTTGACTCCCAAAATCTGTTACACGTCTACAACCGCCAAAAACACCCATGCTAAATAGTTTCTACATTTTATCCTGAGTTTAGAAATACCAAATGTTTACATGTTCTTTGCTTTTTTTTGCAAGTTATAGGGCCATAAATACAAGTAGCACTTTGCTATTTCCAAACCACTTTTTTTCAAAATTAGCGCTAGTTACATTAGGACACTGATATCTTTCAGGAATCCCTGAATATCCATTGACAGGTAAATATTTTTTTTTAGTAGACACCCCAAAGTATTGATCTAGGCCCATTTTGGTATATTTCATGCCACCATTTCACCGCCATATGCGATCAAATACAAAAAATTGTTCACTTTTCACAATTTTTTTCACAAACTTTAGGTTTCTCACTGAATTTATTTACAAACAACTTGTGCAATTATGGCACAAATGGTTGTAAATGCTTCTCTGGGATCCCTTTTGTTCAGAAATAGCAGACTTATATGGCTTTGGCGTTGCTTTTTGGTAATTAGAAGGCCGCTAAATGCAGCTGCTCATCACACGTGTATTATGGCTAGCAGTGAAGGGGTTAATTAGGGAGCATGTAGGGAGCTTGTAGGGAGCTTGCAGGGTTAATTTTATCTTTAATTTAGAGATCAGCCTCCCACCTGACACATCCCACCCCCTGATCCCTCCCAAACAGCTCTCTTCCCTCCCCCACCCCACAATTGTCCCCGCCATCTTAAGTACTGGCAGAAAGTCTGCCAGTACTAAAAGCATTTACATATACTGCTGTGTAGGATCCCCCCCCCCCCCTTAGCCCCCGACCTCCCTGATCCCCCCAACAGCTCTCTAACCTTCCCCCTCTAACTTATTAGGAGCCATCTTGGGTACTGGCAGCTGTCTGCCAGTACCCAGTTTACAAAAAAAGATGATTTTCTTTCTTTCTTTCTTTCTTTATTTTTTCTGTAGTGTAGCTTCCCCCCCCCCAAAGACCAAACCTCCCACCCCCTCCCAGATCCCTTAGATTACTTTTATTTTTATTTCCCTCCCCCCTCTCCCACTTTTCTGAGAAACATTTTCTGTAGTGTAGCGGTTCCCATCCGCTCCCTCCCCGTGCACGTGCCCGCCCCCGTGCACGCCCCCTGCTAACCCGCCCATGATCCCGCCCCCCTCTGCGTCACACAAGCCATCGATGGCCGCCCACCCACCATGATACCGGCCATCGATATCCGGTGCAGAGAGGGCCACAGAATGGCTCTCTGCATCGGATGGCCAAGGAGGGTTATTGCAGGATGCCTCGATATTGAGGCATCACTGCAATAATCGCAAAGCGCCTGGAAGCGATCAGGATCGCTCCCACTGCTTTCCAAGACCGACGACGTACAGGGTACGTCCTCGGTCATTAAGGGTATTTCTTTGGTGGACGTACCCTGCACGTTGTCGGTCGTTAAGGGGTTAAAGAAAAAATTCTTACGTATTTTAAGGGTGTCATTTTTTTGTATTGGTGGTCTTTGCTTATTATGGTCCAGGTTAGAAGTGCAGGGCAAAAATATTAGCGCTATTGTGTGTTAAAGGGACAGTTAAGTTAAACCTAAATGGATTGGATTGAGCATTACATTTTTAAAAGGATATTCCGGACAAAATTGAATGCACATAGATGAATTACATCTTTGATATAAACATATTTGCAATATACATGTATAGGCAAAATGCTTCTAGTAAAAGTTATCACTTTTTTAGTGTTAGCATTTTTCTCTGCACGTGCATGTAAAGCATAGCTAGATATTCTCAGTGCACCAGCATTTTAAATACTGCAGCTGCTCAGAGCGCCAGTGAGGCTTGTAATCATGTCAGCAATTTACAAATTGAGTCATTACCAGATGGTACAACCACCTTAGGCTTTCTGAGCAAGTGCTGTGTTTAAAATGCTGGTGCACGGTGCATACTTAAATACACCTTTGAAACAGCTATAGATTTTATTAAAAGCATTTTTGCTAATACATGTATATTACAAAATGTTTCTATGTAAAACTGAAATGCATCCATGTGGATTCCAATTTTGGCTGGAATGTCCCTTTTAAAGATCTTTTTAATTTACTTCTGTTATCAGTTTTGCTTACTTCTCTTACTATGCTTTGTTAAAGAGTAATTCTATGTGAGCTTGGGAAAGTGCCTGTGTCTCTGGCCATCTGGCAGCAGTGTTTGCTATATTGTTTATTGCAATGTTACACATAGTACAAATGCTGCTGCCATATGCTAAAGACACGTGCACGCTCCTGAGCACCTATCAGCCTATATAGCTTTGCTCTTCAAGAAAGCATAGTTAGAAAACAAAGCAAATTTGATAATAGAAGTAAATTGGAAAGTTGTTTAAAATCACATTCTCTATTTGAATCATGAAAGGTTAATTACTTAAAAATTGGTTGGCGCCCTAGGTCATATGAAATTGACAAAAGATTATGCAAATCTAAATATGAATACAGGTGGCCCTCGGTTTACGCCGGTTCAATTTGCACCGTTTCAGAATAAAAACCTTTTTTTTCAGTCATGTGAATGCTATTGAAAAACATTGAGAAGCAGTGCATTGATTAAAATAGCCAGTAGGTGGAGCTATCCGCTTTGGTCTAGATTAAAAAATTGTGAACTGGGTGGAATGCTGGCTTAAGGACAGAAAACAAAGTGTCTTAGTAAATGGAGTTCATTCAGCAGAGGGGGCTGTTACTAGTGGTGTTCCTCAGGGGTCAGTTCTGGGGCCTGTTTTGTTTAACATATTTATCTGCGATATCAAAGGGCTACAGGGGAAAGTATGTCTCTTTGCAGATGATACAAAAATTTGCAACAGAGTGGATGTTCCAGGGGGGGTAGACAAAATGAGAAGTGATATACAACAATTGGAGGATTGGACAAACGACTGGGATCTAAAGTTTAACACAGCAAAGTGTAAAATAATGCATTTAGGGAAGAAAAATCCAAATATTAATTACAGACTCAATGACACTTTACTGACTGTTACAGATGAGGAACAGGACTTGGGAATTATTATTTCAGATGATTTAAAACTTAGTAAACAATGTAGTAATGCAGCGAGTAAGGCTAGCAGAATGCTTGGATGTATTGGTAGAGGTATTTGCAGCAGAAATAGTAAGGTTCTTATGCCACTTTATAGATCATTAGTTAGGCCTCATCTTAAGTATTGTGTGCAGTTCTGGAGGCCATATCTTCAGAAGGATATTAACAAACTTGAATCTGTGCAAAGGAGGGCTACCAAAATGGTACATGGTCTAAAAAATAAAACTTACCAGGATAGGCTCAATGACCTAAATATGTATAGCTTAGAGGAGAGAAGGGAAAGAGGTGATATGATAGCAACTTTCAAGTACATTAAAGGGTTTAGTAAAACTGAGGCTGTGGGTATTTTACATAAAATGGAAAATTCAAGAACAAGGGGTCATGAGCTCAAGCTAAAGGGTAGTAGATTCAGGAGTAATTTGAGGAAGCACTTCTTTACAGAAAGAGTGATTGATTTATGGAATAAACTTCCTCAAGAGGTAGTAGCAACAAACACTGTGGGGGACTTTAAAAATGCATGGGACAAGCATAAGGCTATCCTACGAACTAGATAAGCTTATACTGTTAGGTAAAGTTGGGCAGACTTGCTGGGCCTATGGCTCTTATCTGCCGTCAATATCTATGTTTCTATGTTTCTATCCGCTTGTGTTGCAGCAAAGATATGCAAGCAAAGCAAGCTGAAATTAATCCGTTTAACCAGACCTGAGCTATCGAGCAGCTTGCAAAGGAACAAGATCTTCCTGTCTATAAATCAGTCCAGATTGGAATGCATAGAAAGAACTGTTTGCAGAAAAATTCAAGTAAAATCTGTGTTGTGTGATTATTTTATTAGGTTTATAATGCTGTTTAGCAAAGGTTTTTGTTCATTTAACTTAGTTTAATTATATATTCTGTGTTGTGTGATTATTTTATTAGGTTTATAATGCTGTTTAGCATGTAAAGTCTTCATTTCAAAGCTTTAAAAATAATGTATTAGGTGTTACTTATGACAATTTTGAGAGGGGCCTGGAACCTAAACCCCTCACTTCCCATTGACTTACATTATAAACTGGGTTTCAATTTACAACGGTTTCGATTTACAACCATTCCTTCTGGAACCTAACCCCGGCGTAAACTGAGGGCTACCTGTATATAGTTACAGTTTAGAAACAATCTATCAGTGATAGTAAGTCAGACAGTTGTAACAATTTACAAATATAAATAATGGGTAAAATTGTGAAAAAAATTCCCATATAGCAATGGAGGGTATTATTTAAAAATCAGCCCAAATATGTGGTTGAGGTCCAGGTAGCTATCTGTGGATGGATCAAAGGCCAAGATCCGGGATTAATGATCTGTAGAAGGTAGAAGAAAACTGAAGGGCAACATGGTCTAGCACTGTATATATTGGTGTGAGAGAGTGCATTTAATGTTTCACTCACATTTGGTAGCGCACCCCTCTTGGTGCAAGTAGAGCGAGCTGGAATCAAACAATTACCCAGCCAACTGATCTCCGGCATAACTGCAACCGAAATGGATCTGGATAATGTGTTCCAAGGAACTATACACTATAATATTCAAGATAATAAAGCGGAAAGTAGCATATAGTGCAACGGTGAAGACCAGGGTAGCTACCAATAACCCCAAAATCTTGAAAAAACTGTAATGGACCACAGCACTTTTATAAAATGTAATTTATTGGCACAAGAATAACTAGTGACGTTTTGGGGTATCCCCCTTAATCATACATGTTCAACAAACATTTCAAACTGTTTTTTATAGGCAAATTGGTGCCAAATTCAACCTTCACATGCTTTCTCTGCCACCTTCTGGACAGTATATGTAACTACAACTATACTTATGTTACACATTTTTGCAGTCAAAACGCCACCTTCTGGGCAGCTTGCATGAGTACACTAATACTGCACATCTAATAGCCAAATGCCTAATAATTCCTCAATTACAAGAGTTCAAAATTCTTAAAAACATTATATAATATATATACTATACAATGTTATAGCAAATACAGATAGTATGCCCACTATCTACACAAAAAATACTTTTTTAAATATAATTAGCCTAAATGGAATTTAGAAAAATACTGTTAGATCATAATCTTTATTTAAACCATTAGGCTTAATAAACCCTTAGGCTTAATAATTTTCAATATATGGATCCATTTCATGTCTTTTTGTTGAATAATCTCTCCCTATCCATACCATTACTCTGTGGTCCCACATGGTCAATTACCTGCCACCTCAACTGGCTGATCTGTTGCCCCTTTTCTATAAAATGTGCTGATAAGGAGACCTCCAGGTTTCTACATCTGATATTTGACCTATGTTGACTTAATCTGTCCTTGATGTTCCTGGTAGTTTCCCCCAAATAGATTAAAGAACACGGACATTTAATGAAATAAATAACGAATTTTGATTCACAGGTATAAAAACTGTTGATTGTATACTTTTTCCCATTTTGTGGGTGATGGGATGAATCTCCTTTAATGATGGAGCTGCAACTGGCTCAGTCTAGGCAGGGGTAACTGCCTGTTACTTTCCTTCCTATGTGTGTTTGTACGGGACCTGCCTTAGGACCTATATCGGTACTAACTAGATAGTTCCTAAGATTTTTAACCCTTCTATGTGCAGTGAGTGGCGGTGTTTTGAAGGACGGACTATCCTCATTACAGTACCACAGTACATTCCAAAGCTTATTGACTATGCGGTTGATACTCTTACTTATAGGGTTAAACTGTGTGACAAACACCATGCGATCCATATTTTTCCTGGTCTTTTGTGTAAGTCCCCCTTCTCTAATTTCACCCATTTTTTTGTTCCAACAATTGTTTGCACTTTTGTTGCATTTCCCTAAGTCTAAGATCCACATCATTTTCCTTGCTGACTATTCTTTTAACTCTAAGCAATTGGTTTTTAGGTAAAGAATCAATGAGCCTCCTAGGGTGAAAGCTGGTATAATGCAACAATGTGATTCTGTCAGTATCTTAGTATACAAGTTTGACCTTTCTTGTGTATTACTGTATCTAAAAAAGATATAGACTCCTTACTGCAAGTTATGGAGAACTCTAGCCCCCTTACAGCAGTGTTTAATTCCCTCACAAAATTGTTGAGGGATCCAATGTCACCCCACCATATGCCAAAGACGTCATCTATATAGCGCCACCATACTGCGCCCAGACTTTTAAACAGCTTATTTTCATAGACGACTCTCTCCTCGAATTCACTCATGAACAGATTGGCATATGATGGGGCGACATTGGACTCCATAGCCGTGCTCTTCACCTGCACATACCAAGTGTCTTGAAAAAGTAAATAGTTCCAATATAACACTAATCTCAATAAGTCCTCAAGAAATTCACATTTTGAATCAGAATATTTCTTATTTGTTTTTAAAGTTTTTATTATGACTCCAATGCCTGTCTCATGTTTGATGGCTGTATACAGATTCTTTATGTCCATTGTATACAGCAAAAATTTATCAGAATTTAACCCCTTAACGACATGCGTCGTACAGGGTACGTCGCACACAACCTGGTCTTTAAAGACCAGCGACGTACCCTGTACGACGTTGGGGTTGAAAGCGGCTGGAAGCGATCCTGATCGCTTCCAGCCGCTTTCCGGTTATTGCGGTGATGCCTCGATATCGAGGTATCACTGCAATAACATTTTACCCCATCCGATGCAGAGAGAGCCACTCTGTGGCCCTCTCTGCACCGGACATCGATGGCCCGCAATCGTTGGTGGGTGGGAGCCGACGTGGGAGGCGGGTGGGCGGCCATCGGTGCATTACGTAATGCAGCGGTGGGCAGGATTGTGGGCGGGCTCGCTGGGGGCGCGCACGGACGCGCGCGTGCACGGGGGAGGCGGGCGGGCGCGTGCACGGGGAGGGAGCGGGTGGGAACCATTACACTATGGAACAAATTTGGTTATATATATATAGGGAGAGAGGGGGGTATATAAAAGTATAAAAGTTAATATATATAATCTAAGTGATCTGGGAGGGGGTGGGGGTTTAGTCTTGGGGGGGGAAGCTACACTACAGAAAAGTGGGGGGAAAAAATAAAAAATATATCTTTTTTTGTAAACTGGGTACTGGCAGACAGCTGCCAGTACCCAAGATGGCTCCCAAAAATGTAGAGGGGGAGGGTTAGAGAGCTGTTTGGGGGGGATCAGGGAGGTTTGGGGCTAAGGGGATCATACACAGCAGCATATGTAAATATGCTTTAAAAAAAGAAAAAAGATACCATTTATTTTAGTACTGGCAGACTTTCTGCCAGTACTTGAGATGGCGGGGACAATTGTGGGGTGGGGGAGGGAAGAGAGCTGTTTGGGAGGGATCAGGTGGTCTGATGTGTTAGGTGGGAGGCTGATCTCTACACTAAAGCTAACATTAACCCTGCAAGTTCCCTACAAGATCCCTAATTAACCCCTTCACTGCTAGACATAATACACGTGTGGTGCGCAGTGGCATTTAGCAGCCTTCTAATTACCAAAAAGCAACACCAAAGCCATATAAGTCTGCTATTCCTGAACAAAGGGGATCCCAGAGAAGCATTTACAACCATTTATGCCATAATTGCACAAGTTGTTTGTAAATAATTTCTCTGAGAAACCTAAAGTTTGTGAAAAAATTTGTGAAAAATTGAACAATTTTTTTTATTTGATCGCATTTGGCGGTGATATGGTGGCATGAAATATACCAAAATGGGCCTAGATCAATACTTTGGAATGTCTTCTAAAAAAAAATATATACATGTTAAGGGATATTCAGGTATTCCTGACAGATATCAGGGTTCCAATGTAACTAGCGCTCATTTTGAAAAAAAGTGGTTTTGAAATAGCAAAGTGCTACTTGCATTTATTGCCCTATAACTTGCAAAGAACATGTTAACATTGGGTATTTCTAAACTCAGGACAAAATTTAGAAACTATTTAGCATGGTTGTTTTTTGGTGGTTGTAGATGTGTAACAGATTTTGGGGGTCAAAGTTAGAAAAAGTGTGTTTTTTTCCATTTTTTCCTCATATTTTATATTTTTTTTAATAATAAATTATAAGATATGATGAAAATAATGGTATCTTTAGAAAGTCCATTTAGTGGCGAGAAAAACGGTATATAATATGTGTGGGTACAGTAAATGAGTAAGAGGAAAATTACAGCTAAACACAAACACCGCAGAAATGTAAAAATAGCCCTGGTCTTTAAGGGAAAGAAATTGAAAAATGGCCTTGGTCCTTAATGGGTTAATGTTAGGTCACAAACTTTATTCGGAAAGTCTCCTGTATCTTTCAAATAGGAGGACTTTCTAATGACCTCTGTTTGTAAGATCTTATCTAAAAATTTGGAGGTTTCTGGAAACGATGGGTCTTCCATGTAAAAAAAAAAAGGTGTTCTTGGGCATTTAATTGTCAAAAAATCCAACATTTGTTTGTCTATGTGAGCCTATGCCAATCCTCTTTCTAGGATCATCTTAATTTCTTTTTGTATCTCAAAGATTGGATTATGCGACAATACTATATATGTGTCCAGATCATTAAGTTGCATGTTAATCTCAGTATTATAATAGGACCTCTCCAGGACTACTGTGGCTCCTCCCTTATCAGTTTGAATTTTTCTTAAGCTTAACCAACGAATCTCTGTCACTCTGTGAAATTATTAACAATATTAAAATCAGGTTTACCAAAAACTTTTTTGTGCTTTACTTTCTCTTTTAATTTGTTCAAATCTTTGTTAACCAATTTAATGAACGTACTAACACTGTGGTCGTTTATCACAGGGTTAAATATGCTTTTTTATACAGATCTAGCTTTTTCAAAGACCACTCATTTTCATCTCTAGGACTAGACAAAGCTACAACATTATTTCTACTTTTTGCAGCATGCCAAACGTTCAATTTGATGTTACGGTAAAGCTTTTGCAAGTCCTTATTGATCTAAAAAAAAGTCAGTATCTGTTTTAGGGCAGAAAGACAAGCCCTTATTAAGCATATTAATACCCTGCTGTGTTAATGTAAGCTTTGACGTACTAACCACAGTGTTATCAGGGTGAGTCAAAATTGCAAAGTCTACTTGCGTGCTTGGTTCTTGTTTTTCCTGTCGGAATGTCTGGGCAGGGAATCGCTCCTCGTCTTGCCGCTTTTTATGTTTGCATCCTCCTCTCCATGATTTTCTTCTAAACTCCGTTCGAAAGGGGATGCCGGCGATGATCCGGACGAGCTGTCCTGCGTGCTTACGTCACTTGCTCCTCCTTCCTGATGCTTGCGTCCCCCTCTCTGGAAGGTCCTGCGTCTATTGCCATACTGATTCTGTTTGCGGTTGCCATAGGAACCCTGACACCATCGATACACCTTTCCTTGTTTATAGTCTTCCTCATCAAGCTGAAATTTTGTTCTTTTCGTATATCTTAATTCTTGTTGCAATTTTGTTATATTGTCGCTAATCTGGATATGTGTAAATGATTGAAGATGGTATAGCAGCAGGTGGTAAGTTCAAAACGTACTTTATTAAAATACAATAAAAACAGCAACGCGTTTCTCAGCCAACCAGTGGCTGTTTCATCAGGCTTAATACAATAGATAAAACTCACTTGCTATATTTACCATACAACTAATCAATACAATGAACGACCTGTAAGGGGTGTTAACCAATTACAAGTGTTAAGACAACCAACATAAACAGTCTGTGTATATATTTTATACCAAACAATCATAAAAAACAGTGTACATATAACCTTATTATAATATTTTGTATGTTAAAAGTGTGTCAGAGACAGCACCAAATTCAGTGATCAAATGTCTCATATGAGATGAAATACCGAACTTTGTTACTGAAGAACGCCACTACTAATCCTAGTGTGTGCTCCAAATCACATAAAAAAGAAAGCTCATAATAATAGTAATATACAACTGACAGGCAGCTATTTGTTACAACTGTGTCAAATCTCCTACACAGTGTTAGTCCGTTCACTCAATCTAAGTAATAGAAAGCAGGAGGATAAAACAAAATAAAAGAATGGTAATTTAGATGCTTACTTGTATATGAGCGTGAGACAACAAATCAAATAATGTTGTTACGGAGGGAGGGGGAAGGGCCAGGGCCACATCTATGTGAAGTGTGCATCGTGCGTTGGTAAGAAGGGCCGTGATAAACGTCACTAAAAAGTTACTCCCTTAAGTGACAATATTTACTTAAAGGGACACTGTACCCAAAATTTTTCTTTCATGATTCAGATTGAGCATGAAATTTTAAGCAACTTTCTAATTTACTCCAATTATCAAATTTTCTTCATTCTCTTGGTACCTTTATTTAAAATGCAAGAATGTAAGTTTAATGCCGGCCCAATTTTGGTGAACAACCTGGGTTGTCCTTGCTGATTGGTGGATAAATTCATCCACCAATAAAACATTGCTCTCCAGAGTACTGAACCCAAAAAAAGCATAGATGCCTTCTTTTTCAAATAAAGATAGCAAGAGAACAAAGAAAAATTGATAATAGGAGTAAATTAGAAAGTTGCTTAAAATTGCATGCTCTTTCTGAATTACAAAACAAAATTTTAAGGTTCAGTGTCCCTTTAAGCATGTGTAAAACAAACCAAATGAACTGATGATGCTGCGGGAAGGGGGAGGAGCCTACACTGTGTGTGATATGCAGTGATAGGACAACGTCATTGGACAGGTCCTCAACTTGGTAACATGTTGTGTTAAAGGGATGTGTCTCAAGTGAACCAATAAGATAAAAAGAAAAAACGATATCCAATAGTAACTAATGGGAAGGAAAAGGAAAACCAATAGCAAACATCTTATTAGCCCGGGCTAAAACTATTTATTTCTATATATTACGTCCTTCTGGGCATAAATAAAATGCAAACTATTAGATCAAAATATGTACGTAATAATTGATGTGTATATGAATGTGAGAATGATGTAGTTATATATGTCAATACATCAATGGTGGTTAAATATATGTGTATATCTCTTGACTGCAAAGATAAATTAACTCTATTATAACTAACCTATGAAATAAGTGATGTAAACAGCAGAACTGAATGACAGAGAATGTGGTTAGTAATGTAATATATGTATAAATTGAGTAGAAGTTTATTATCGAATTAAGGTAAACAATGAGTGGAAAATAAATATCTTTCATGAATACTAAAAATCTTGTGGAAGTGATAGTGTAATAAATATTAGTATGTGTCTACAAACATGGTGGAATGAAAAACTAATGCAACTTGAAAAAATAAGAAATAATAAAATAATTATTTTGATGGATGGGAATGTAGGTACGTGAATTGGTGAAAACAGTGTTATGACTGGGCAAACAATTGAATGTATAATGCAAAGAAAATGAATGTAAACAAAGATTTTGAAAAGGAATGTTTGAACAATATGTGAATCAAATGTATATACTGTATGATATCAGATACATATACAGTATATGTGTGTGTATAAGTTTCTCAATGAATAAAGGTGAAAAGTGGATATCTTTCATAAATACTATGAGGGGTAGTTATCAACGTGTCTACCTCAAATACGCTGGAATTCCGCAGCGTATTTGAGGCGAGGCTGATTCGCCTTAGTTATCAAGCCCTAGATATCGGCAAAAGTAGAATTTTGTGACGTAAGCTTCGATCCGCCGGACTCAGTCCGACACAGATCGATTCTTACGTCACTCCAGATGTTCCGCACACAAGTGCGGCACAATCTGACTACTTTTGCTAGTTATCAAAAAATTAGCAGGTACGCTCTGCACTTTTCCGGCCCAGCGTACCTGATTTTCAATCCGCCGCCCTGGAGGCGGCGGATCCCATAGGAATCAATGGGAGTCTGACCATAGCGAAAGTTCATGTTCGCTGCTGCCAGACATCCCATTGATTCCTATGGGAAATGTCTGCACCTAACACCCTAACATGTACCCCGAGTCTAAACACCCCTAATCTGCCCCCCTACACCGCCGCAACTAAATAAAGTTATTACCCCCTAAACCGCCGCTCCCGGAGCCCACCGCAACTATATTAAACATGTTAACCCCCTATACCGGCGCCCCCGGAGCCCCCCGCAACTAAATAAAGTTACTAACCCCTAAACCGCCGCTCCTAGACCCCGCCGCAACTCTTATAAATGTATTAACCCCTAAACCGCCGCTCCCGGACCCCGCCGCCACCTACATTATACCTAGTAACCCCTATCCTGCCCCCCCTATACCGCCGCCACCTAGAATTAAGTTATTAACCCCTATCCTGCCGATCCCGTACCTCGCCGCACCTAAATAAATAGTTTAACCCCTAAACCGCCGCTCCCGGACCCCGCCACAACCTATATTAAACTTATTAACCCCTAATCTGCCCCCCCTACACCGTCGCCACCTATAATAAATTTATTAACCCCTATCCTGCCCCCCCCACACCGCCGCCACTGTAATAAAATTATTAACCCCTATCCTGCCCCCCCTACACCGCCGCAACTCTAATAAAAGGATGAACCCCTAAACCTAAGTCTAACACTAACCCTAACTTAAATATTAATTAAATAAATCTAAATAAATTTAACTCTTATTACTAAATGAATCCTATTTAAAACTAAATACTTACCTTTAAAATAAACCCTAATATAGCTACAATATAAATAATAGTTATATTGTAGCTATCTTAGGATTTATTTTTATTTTACAGGCAACTTTCAATTTATTTTAACTAGGTACAGTAGCTATTAAATAGTTATTAACTATTTAATAGCTACCTAGTTAAAATAAAGAGAAATTTACCTGTAAAATAAATCCTAACCTAAGTTACAATTACACCTAACACTACACTATACTTAAATAAATTATTCCTATTTAAAACTAAATACTTACCTGTAAAATAAACCCTAAGATAGCTACAATGTAATTAATAATTACATTGTAGCTATTTTAGGATTTATATTTATTTTACAGGTAACTTTGTATTTATTTTAGCTAGTTAGAATAGTTATTAAATAGTTATTAACTATTTAATAACTACCTAGCTAAAAGAAATACAAAATTACCTGTAAAATAAATCCTAACCTAAGTTACAATTAAACCTAACACTACACTATCATTAAATAATTAAATTAATTAGCTACAAATAACTACAATTAAATACAATTAAATTAACTTGACTGAATCAGCCAATCAGATTCAAGTTCAATTTGATTGGCTGATTGGTTCAGCCAATCGGATTGAACTTGAATCTGATTGGCTTATTCAGTCAGCCAATCAGATTTTTCTACCTTAATTCCAATTGGCTGATAGAATCCTATCAGCCAATCGGAATTTAAGTGACGGCATCTTGGATGACGTCACTTAAAGGTACCGTCATTTGTCGTTAGTCGTCGGGAAGAAGAGGATGGATCCGCGTAGGCTCCTCTGAAGATGGCTCCGCTCCGCTCCGGATGGATGAATATTGAAGACGCCGCCTGGATGATGACTTCATCGGATGGAAGATTTCTTCAGCGCCGCCTGGATGATGACTTCATCGGATGGAAGATTTCTTCTGCGCCCCTTGGATGATGACTTCTGCCGCTCCGGATCTCCTCTTCGGTTCCATCGGTGGTCGGCTGGCTGAACACGACTCAAGGTAGGATGATCTTCAGGGGGCTAGTGTTAGGTTTATTTAAGGGGGGTTTGGTTAGATTAGGGGTATGTGGGTGGTGGGTTTTAATGTTGGGGGGGGTGTATTTTTCTTTTACAGGCAAAAGAGCTGTTTTATTTGGGGCATGCCCCGCAAAAGGCCCTTTTAAGGGCTGGTAAGGCAAAAGAGCTGTTTACTTTTTAATGTAGAATAGGGTAGGGAATTTTTTTATTTTGGGGGGCTTTGTTATTTTATTAGGGGGCTTAGATTAGGTGTAAGTAGCTTAAAATTGTTGTAATATTTGTTAAATGTTTGTAACTTATTTTTTTTATTTTTTGTAACAGCTTTTTTTATTTTTTGTACTTTAGTTAGTTTATTTAATTGTATTTAATTGTAGTTATTTGTATGTAATTAATTTAATTAATTTAATGATAGTGTAGTGTTAGGTTTAATTGTAACTTAGGTTAGGATTTATTTTACAGGTAATTTTGTATTTCTTTTAGCTAGGTAGTTATTAAATAGTTAATAACTATTTAATAACTATTCTAACTAGCTAAAATAAATACAAAGTTACCTGTAAAATAAATATAAATCCTAAAATAGCTACAATGTAATTATTAATTACATTGTAGCTATCTTAGGGTTTATTTTACAGGTAAGTATTTAGTTTTAAATATGAATAATTTATTAAAGTATAGTGTAGTGTTAGGTGTAATTGTAACTTAGGTTAGGATTTATTTTACAGGTAAATTTCTCTTTATTTTAACTAGGTAGCTATTAAATAGTTAATAACTATTTAATAGCTATGGTACCTAGTTAATATAAAATGAAAGTTGCCTGTAAAATAAAAATAAATCCTAAGATAGCTACAATATAATTATTAGTTATATTGTAGCTATATTAGGGTTTATTTTAAAGGTAAGTATTTAGTTTTAAATAGGATTAATTTAGTTAATAAGAGTTAAATTTATTTAGATGTATTTAATTAATATTTAGGTTAGGGGGGTGTTAGGGTTACTGTTAGACTTAGATTTAGGGGTTAATAATTTTATTACAGTGGCGGCGGTATGGGGGGGGGCAGGATAGGGGTTAATAAATGTATTACAGTGGCTGCGGTGTAGGGGGGGCAGGATAGGGGTTAATAAATTTATTATAGGTGGCGACGGTGTAGGGGGGGGCAGATTAGGGGTTAATAAGTTTAATATAGGTTGCGGCGGGGTCCAGGAGCAGCGGTTTAGGGGTTAAAGTATTTATTTAGTTGCGGCGGGGTCCGGGATCGGCAGGTTAGGGGTTAATAACTTTATTATAGGTGGCGACGGTGTAGGGGGGGCAGGATAGGGGTTAATAAGTTTAATATAGGTTGCGGCGGGGTCCGGGAGCGCCGGTATAGGGGGTAGAACAGTGTAGTTAGTGTGAGGGCTTAGTGACAGGGGTATCAATAAAGCTGGGAAAAAGCCGAAGAGCAGCGAGATCGGATGAGTGATAACTATCACAATCTGCTGCTCATCGCCCCGTACTTGGTGCACGGCTTTTTAACAACTTTTTTGATAACTTAGGCGAATGTATTCAGGTCCGCGGCGGCAATGTGAGGCGAGCTTAGGCGGGCGTATTGGACCGGCGAAGGCAGGTAAAGTAGACGGCTTGATAACTACCCCTCTATATATCTTGCAATAATGCATAGAGTAATGAACATTTATTTGTGTCTGTGAACTGAGTGATGTGAAGGGACTTGCTAATTATATGTGTAAAGCTAAAAAAAAGGAATTAATCCTTTGAGAATGTTTGGTGAAATTAAATGTGTGTGTGTGAGTTAGTGAACTAAATGTTATTGGTGAACATGCTAATGGGTGTGTAATATATATATATAAACAGGGGTCTTAAAGACAGGAGTGGAGCTGTGTGTATATTAAAGAGACACAATAGTGGAGTGTCAAACATTGGGTCAGATAAGAATATTTCAAAAAATAATAAGATAATGTAATAAAAAAATAAATTGAAACCTATGTGAATAACAATAAGTGATGAACGCCAATAGCACTAATGTTAATGTTGCTAGTGTTACCTACGTTGATAATAGAAACATGTATAATAAAGGAATAAGATCAAATAATTTAAGGGGTGAACTATTGTAATGTCATAAGTCAAAAGCGGCCAGATCCACACATTTATTGAGACCCTCTGGGATCAGAGAATGTAATTTGTGGATCCAGTATGTTTTCTTATGTCTGAGTAACAATAAAGAGTTGTGAGTATTTCTAGATATTTGTTCAATTGGACCAATAGAAAGTATCCTAGAACTTCCTCTATGAGTGAAGGTACAGTGTCTAGATACACTGAAAAATTTTAACATTGCAAATGTGTTCACTCCAATATCTCTTGACATTGCGGCTCGTGCGCCCCATATACTGAGTCCCACAAACACACTGTACTAAGTATATAACAAAAGTGGATTTGCATGTGAGTCATTTTCCAATAACAAATTGTTCTCCTGTAATGTTCGACTGAAAAGTCTTGGAGTCATTTTTCACACACTTACACATACTACATTTAGGATTGTAACATTTAAATACACCACATTATCTAAAAAAAAACTGCTTTTATTTTTGACCACAGTCGCTTTATTAGTGCATATTTTTTCTCTAACTATTTTACTCCGTGCCAATTTATTTTTAATTGTAGGCACTCTTCTAAAGACAACTCTAGGTTTGGATGAAGACAACTCTAGGTTTGGATGAAATTTGGTCTTTCAAATAAGGATCATCACATAAAATGGACCAATGTTTAGAGATTATCTTCTTAATCTCCCGATGGTGGCTACTAAAGCCAGTGACAAACAAAGGAGTCATGGATTTCCCAGATGGATTCTTAACCACAATGTGTCCCCCTTAGTGTTTTAATACATAGGTTTAGAAAAATATTTATTCCTATCTTCGTTTAGGACTCTTAAATAGCCTTGTTAAATCAGGTCTAAAGAATATCCCTTTTCAAGAAATCTACAGTATTTTTGAGAAGGATTGATTGTGCTTTATAGTTTTCTTTGGTGCTGCAATTCCTTCTTATACGTCTAAATTGTCTGTAAGGGACATTTTTCTTCCAGCTTAGATAGTGGTTTTTATTGAAATTTAAAAAGCTTTTACAATCAACCTTCTTAAAAAAAAAAAAATCAGAAATTATATAGCCTGAGGATGAGAAAGAGAGTGTCAAATCCAAAAAGTCTATCTTTGTAGATTGGATATTACTAGTGAACTCCAAACCATATTTGTTATTATTAAGAGAATCTTCAAAAATAGAAGCTTCAGAAAAAAGTACCTTTAAATAAAAAGATCAGCTCATCAATGTAACAGCCATAGAACACCAGACTTGCCCCCTTGGGAGAATTGTAAATACAGGGTGTCCTCAAAATGTCCCATATAGAGGTTCGCACCTCTATATACCCTTGATCTGTAGATAATTACTCCCCTGATATTTAAAATAATTATGCTGGAAAATAAAATGAATGAGTTCACTAATATAATTTTGTTGTCTGCACGGAATATAGATATCTGTTTTTAAATAAGATTGAATGGCTAATTTTCCCTTGTCATGGGGAATATTAGAATACAGGGAGCTCACGTCACTGGTGATCCACCAAAAATCATCACTGTTTTTTGTGATTTCTAAGTTCTTTAATTTTGTCAATAAATCAGAGGAGTCTCTAATAAATGAAGGCAATGCTATTACATGTTTCTGTAGGAAAGAATCAATGTAAGCTGAAAGGTGGTCCGTAAGACTACTGATACCAGCTATTATCGGATGTCCAGGGGGATTTTGGGCTTTCTTATGCACTTTTGGTAAATGATAGAAGAAGGCTATGTTAGGATCTTTTGGATATAAATAATCTTTCTTTTTTACTCAAAATACCTTCTTCCAAACCTTCTTGTAACAAAGAATGTAGTTTTTTGGGGAAAAAAATACTAATGGGGTCATTAGGTAGAATCCGATAATAGCTGGTATCATTAAGAATGCGGTCAGCTTCTGCTATATAGTCCACAACATTCTGTAGGACTGTTCACCCACCTTTGTTCACCTGGTGAATCACTATATCCTTATTATTCATCAAAGTATTAAAGGGACAGTCTACCATAGAATTGTTATTGTTTTAAAAGATAGATAATCCCTTTATTACCCATTCCCCAGTTTTGCTCAAACAACACAGTTATATTAATACACTTTTTACCTCTGTGATTACCTTGTATCTAGGAACCTTCTTCCAGCCCCCGATCACATGACTGTGACTGTTTATTATCTATTGTCTTAAATTTAGCATTCTGTTGTGCTAGATCTTAAATAACCCCCTGTGCCTGAACACAGTTTTATCTATATGGCCCACGTGTACTTTCTGTCTCTTTGTGTTGAAAAGAGATTTAAAAAGCATGTGATAAGAGGCAGCCCTCAAAGGCTTAGAAATTAGCATATGAGTCTACCTATGTTTAGTTTAAACTAAGAATACCAAGAGAAAAAAGCAAATTTGATGATAAAAGTAAATTGGAAAGTTGATTAAAATGAAAAGTCCTATCTGAATAATGAAAGTTTAATTTATACTAGACTGTCCCTTTAAGTGCACGTTGTTCACCTGAACTCAAATTGTGGCTGTATTTAAGTTTTCTAGGGAGTTTCTCTAAATCCTTCAGAACCATTGATTGAATGTGTGAATTTTTCATTCTTGGTAGGTTAAAATTGGACTTAGGTTTGAAATCGGTCTGTTGATAATTTTCAGTCAGTTGATCCAATAAGGTATCAGGTTCATAATTAACACAACCGTCTTTCAAACGTTCATCCAATGTATCCAATACAATAGGGATCTTACCAGTATTTTTAGTACGTTTCTCTGCAAAATACTTTTGTAGTGACAACTTTCTGGTGAAATTGTTGACTTCCACAAAAAGTTGAAACATATTGGGTATGTTAGAAGGGCTAAAGGATAAACCTGTAGCCAAAATTCTAATTTTATTTGTATTAAGGGTGTGTCCTGACAAATTAAATATTCCTTTTTGACATTTTAAAAGTTTCTCTTTTTTGGCGTTTGTTGATTTCCCTCTGCTGCCACGTTTGCGTAAGCTCTTTTTTGATGTGGCGGCCGAGGGGACATTGACCATTATTCCAACTGACGGTCTGGGCCTATCTCTAAAAAAGAAGTAGAACGTTGTTCTTCAAAGGATCTAATTGAATAAGAATTAAGTTTGAGGCCCTCAAGGCTGTTAATTCCCAATGATCAAAATCTATTATGAGTATCAAAAGACTTAGGAGGCTGTGGGTTATGTATTGGTCTTTCATTATTTGTATTAAAAAATTGTCTATTGGATGTTGGTCTAATAGTGTTATGTGAGTGCTGTTGATCAAAGTAGTCATGATTTCCAGATCTACCCCACTCACAACTCTTTATTGTTACTCAGATGTAAGGAAAAATACTGGATCCACAAATTACATTCTCTGATCCCAGAGGGTCTCAATGAATGTGTGGATCTGGCCGCTTTTGACTTATGACATAACAATAGTTCACCCCTTAAATGATATATATATATATATATAGTATTTATGAAAGATATTCACTTTTCACTAACTTTTCACCTTTATTCTTTGAGAAATCTTAACTCAGTTTATACGCACACATATATACAAGTCTCTTAACTTATGTACATTTGATTCATATATTGTTCAAACATTCCCTTTCAAAATCTTTGTTTACATTCATTTTCTTTGCATTATACATTCAATTGTTTGCCCAGTCATAACACTGTTTTCACCAATTCCCATACCTACATTCCCATCCATCAAAATAATTGTTTGCATACATTATTTTATTATTTATTATTTTTTCAAGTTGCATTAGTTTTTCAATCCACCATGTTTGTAGACATAAACTAATATTTATTACACTATCATTACCGCAAGATTTTTAGTATTCATGAAAGATATTTATTTTCCACTGTTTACCTTAATTTGATGAGAAACTTCTACTCAATTTATACATATATTACATTACTAACCACATTCTCTGTCATTCAGTTCTGCTGTTTACATCACTTATTTCATAGGTTAGTTATGATAGAGTTAATTTATCTTTGCAGTCAAGAGATATACACATATATTTAACCACCATTGATGTATTGACATATATAACTACATCATTCTCACATTCATATACACATCAATTATTATGTATATCTTTTGATCTAATATAGTTTGTATTTTATTTATGCCCAGAAGTACGTAATATATAAAAAACAATATGCCCAGAAGGACGTAATATATAGAAATAAATAGTTTTAGTCCTGGGCTAATAAAATATTTGTTATTAGTTTTCCTGTTTCTTCCCTTTAGTTACTATTGTATATCAATTTTTCTTTTTATCTTATTGGTTCACTTGCGACACATCCCTTTAACACAACATGTTACCAAGGGGAGGACCTGTCAAATGACGTTGTCCTATCACTGCATATCACACACAGTGTAGGCTCCTCCCCTTCCTGCAGCATCATCTGTTCATTTGGTTAGTTTTACACATGCTTACGTAAATATCGTCACTTAAGGGAGTACCTTTTTAGTGACGTTTATCACTGCTTTCTATTACTTTGATTGAGTGAACGGACTGACACTGTGTAGGTGATTTGACACAGCTATTATTATGAGCTTTCTTTTTATGTGATTTTGAGCCCACACTAGGATTAGTAGTGGCGTTCTCCAGTAACAAAGTTCGGTATTTCATATGAGACAACTGAATTTGGTGCTGTCTCTGACACACTAGATATGTGCGATTCATTTCGGATCAATTCGGAAATTCGGAAAATTCGGAAAATTCAGCGATTCGGATCGAACCGAATTTCCGAATTAAAATACTGCCGAATTTACCGAATAAATCGGAATTACTTCGGATTTATTCGGTAAATTCGGATGGCCATGGACTACACTAGTATTGTACAGTATAAGTCTAACCCCACCTAACACTTACCGAAATTCCGAACCGAACCGAATCCAGCCGAATTTAGTACATAATACTAGTCTAATCCCACCTAACACTTACCGAAATTCCGAACCGAATCGAACCGAATCCAGCTGAATTTATTCGAATCTGAATGAATCCGAAACAAATCCGAACCAAATTTATTCGAATCCGAAACAAATCCGAACCGAATTGATTCAAATTTTTCCGAATTCGAATCGCTCCGAACCGAAATTAAAAAAAATCCGAATCGATCCGAACCGAATTTTTCCGCCATGCACATGTCTATGACACACTTTTAACATACAAAAGATTATAATAAGGTTATATGTACACTGTTTTATGTATGATTGTTTGGTATAAAATATATACACTTGTAATTGGTTGACACCCTTTGCAGGTGCTGTTCATTGTATTGATTAGTTGCATGGTATATATAGCAAGTGATTTTTATCTATTGTATTAAGCCTGATGAAACAGTCACTGGCTGGCTGAGAAATGCGTTGCTGTTTTTATTGTATTTTAATAAAGTAAGTTTTGAGCTTACCACCTGCTGTTATACCATCTTCAATCATTTACACCTATCCATATGGTGTATAATTCCTTGGGACACATTATCCTGATCCATTTCGGTTAGAGTTATAATGGAGGTCAGTCTGCTGGGTGACTGTTTGATTCCAGCTCGCTCTACTTACACCAAGAGGGGTGCTCTACCAAATGTGAATGAAACATTAATGCACTCACACCAATATATACAGTGCTAAGCCATGTGGCCCTTCTGTTTTCTTCTACTTTCTACAGATCATGAAAGGTTAAAGGGACACTGAACCCAAATTTCTTTCATGTAATTAGCAAGAGTCCATGAGCTAGTGAAGTATGGGATATACATTCCTACCAGGAGGGGCAAAGTTTCCCAAACCTCAAAATGCCTATAAATACACCCCTCACCACACCCACAATTCAGTTTTACAAACTTTGCCTCCCATGGAGGTGGTGAAGTAAGTTTGTGCTAGATTCTACGTTGATATGCGCTTCGCAGCAGGCTGGAGCCCGGTTTTCCTCTCAGAGTGCAGTGAATGTCAGAGGGATGTGAAGAGAGTATTGCCTATTTGAATACAATGATCTTCCTCTAGGGGATCTATTTCATAGGTTCTCTGTTATCGGTCGTAGAGATTTCATCTCCTACCTCCCTTTTCAGATCGACGATATACTCTTATATACCATTACCTCTACTGATTCTCGTTTCAGTACTGGTTTGGCTATCTACTATATGTAGATGAGTGTCTTAGGGTAAGTAAGTCTTATTTTATTTATGACACTCTAAGCTATGGTTGGGCACTTTATATGTAAAGTTCTAAATATATGTGTTTAAACTTATATTTGCCATGATTCAGGATAATCAGTATTCCTTCATTCAGACTGTCAGTTTCATTATTTGGGATAATGCATATGAATAAATATTTTTTTCTTACCTTAAAAAATTTTCAATTGACTTTTTTCCCTGCGGGCTGTTAGGCTTGCGGGGGCTGAAAATGCTTCAATTTATTGCGTTATTCTTGGCGCAAACTTTTTTGGCGCAAAATTTTGTCATTTCCGGCACCCTAATTTGTTTGTGGTTGCGTCATTTTTTACGTATATGAGTTACAGACGTTTTTTTGCGCCAAAAAATGTGGGCGTCGTTTTTTCGGCGTCAGAGGATGTGGCATCATACTTGGCGCCAAAAAATATGGGTGTTGTACTTGGCGCCAATAATGTGGGCGTCATACTTGGCGCCAAAAATGTGGGCGTCATTCTTGTCTCCACCTTTTTTTCACATTATTTAAATCTCACTTTTTCATTGCTTCTGGTTGCTAGAGGCTTGTTTATTTGGCATTTTTTCCCATTCCTGAAACTGTCATTTAAGGAATTTGATAAATTTTGCTTTATATGTTGTTTTTTTCTATTACATATTGCAAGATGTCTCAACCTGACCCTGGATCAGAATCTACTTCTGGAAAGACGCTGCCTGATGCTGGTTCTACCAAAGTTAAGTGCATTTGTTGTAAACTTTTGGTATCTGTTCCTCTGGCTGTAGTTTGTGTTAGTTGTCATGATAAACTTTCTAACGCAGATAGTGTCTCCATTAGTAATAATCCTTTACCTGTTGTTTTTCCTTCAACATCTAATGTTCAGGATGTCCCTGTTTATGTAAAATAATTTTTTTCTAATTCTATTAGGAAGGCTCTGTCTGTTAATCCTCCTTCCAGTAAACGTAAAAGGTCTTTTAAAACTTCTCATATTTCAGATGAATTTTTAAGTGACCGCCATCATTCTGACTTATCTGTTTCTGATGAGGATCTTTCTGGTTCAGAAGATTCTGCCTCAGATATTGACACTGATAAATCTTCATATTTATTTAAGATGGAGTTTATTCATTCTTTACTTAAAGAAGTGTTGATTGCATTAGATATGGAGGAGTCTAGTCCTCTTGATACTAAATCTGCTAAGCGTTTAAATTCGGTTTTTAAACCTCATGTAGTTATTCCAGAAGTTTTTCCAGTTCCTGATGCTATTTCAGAAGTAATTTCTAGGGAATGGAATAGTCTGGGTACTTCATTTACTCCTTCTCCAAGGTTTAAGAAATTGTACCCTGTGCTATCTGATAGATTAGAATTTTGGGACAAAATCCCTAAAGTTGATGGGGCTATTTCTACTCTTGCTAAACGTACTACTATTCCTACAGCGGAGTGTACTTCCTTTAAGGATCCTTTAGATAGGAAGCTTGAATCCTTTCTAAGGAGAGCTTATTTATGTTCAGGTAATCTTCTTAGACCTGCTATTTCTTTGGCTGATGTTGCTGCAGCTTCCACTTTCTGGTTGGAGGCTTTGGCGCAACAAGTGTCAGACCATAATGCTTATAGCATTGTTAAACTTCTTCAACATGCTAATAACTTTATTTGTGATGCCATTTTTTATATCATTAGAATTGATGTCAGGTATATGTCTTTAGCTATTTCAGCTAGAAGAGCTTTATGGCTTAAATATTGGAATGCAGATATGACTTCTAAGTCAACTTTGCTTTCTCTTTCTTTCCAAGGTAATAAATTATTTGGTTCACAGTTGGATTCTATTATTTCAACTGTTACTGGGGGGAAAGGAACCTTTTTGCCTCAGGACAAAAAATCTAAAGGTAAATACAGGGCTGCTAATCATTTTCGTTCCTTTCGTCAGAATAAGGAACAGAAGCCTGACCCTTCCCCTAAAGGAACGGTTTCCGTTTGGAAGCCTTCTCCAGTCTGGAATAAATCCAAGCCTTTTAGAAAGTCAAAACCAGCTCCCAAATCCGCATGAAGGTGCGGCCCTCATTCCAGCACAGCTGGTAGGGGGCAGGTTACGATTTTTCAAGGATATTTGGATCAATTCGATTCACAGTCTTTGGATTCAGAACATTGTTTCACAAGGGTACAGAATAGGTTTCAAGGTAAGGCCGCCTGTGAGAAGATTTTTTCTCTCTCGCATTCCAGTAAACCCAGTGAAGGCTCAGGCATTTCTGAAATGTGTTTCAGACCTAGAGTTGGCTGGGGTAATTGTGCCAGTGCCAGTTCTGGAACGGGGTCTGGGGTTTTACTCAAATCTATTCATTGTACCAAAGAAGGAGAATTCCTTCAGACCAGTTCTGGATCTAAAAATATTGAATCGTTATGTAAGGATACCAACATTCAAAATGGTGACTATAAGGACTATTCTGCCTTTTGTTCAGCAAGGGCATTATATTTCTACAATAGACTTACAGGATGCATATCTTCATATTCCAATTCATCCAGATCACTATCAGTTCCTGAGATTCTCTTTTCTAGACAAGCATTACCAGTTTGTTGCCCTTCCATTTGGCCTAGAAACAGCTCCAAGGATCTTTTCAAAGGTTCTCGGTGCCCTTCTCTCTGTCATCAGAGAACAGGGTATTGCGGTTTTTCCTTATTTGGACGATATCTTGGTACTTGCTCAGTCTTTACATTCTGCAGAATCTCATATGAATCAACTTGTGTTGTTTCTTCAAAGACATAGTTGGAGGATCAATTTACCAAAGAGTTCCTTGATTCCTCAGACAAAGGTAACCTTTTTGGGTTTTCAAATAGATTCAGTGTCCATGACTTTGTCTCTAACAGAAAAGAGACGCCTGAAGTTGGTTTCAGCTTGTCGAATCCTTCAGTCTCAATCATTCCCTTTGGTAGCTTTGTGCATGGAAATTCTAGGTCTCATGACTGCTGTATCGGACGCGATCCCCTTTGCTCGCTCCTCTCCAGCTTTGTATGCTGAACCAGTGGTGCAGGGATTATACAAAGATATCACAATTAATATCCTTAAATCCCAATGTTCGATCTTCTCTGACTTGGTGGTTGAATCACCATCGTCTAATTCAAGGGGCCTCTTTTGTTCGTCCAACCTGGACTGTGATCTCAACAGATGCGAGTCTTTCAGGTTGGGGAGCTGTATGGGGATCTCTGACATCGCAGGGGGTTTGGGAATTTCAGGAGGTGAAATTACCAATCAACATTTTGGAACTCTTCAGTTCTGGCCTCTTCTGAAGAGAGAATCGTTTATTTGTTTTCAGACAGACAATGTCACAACCGTGGCGTATGTCAATCATCAAGGTGGGACTCACAGTCCTCAGGCTATGAAAGAAGTATCTCGGATACTTGTATGGGTGGAAGCCAGCTCCTGTCTAATTTCTGCGGTTCACATCCCAGGTGTAGACAATTGGGAAGCGGATTATCTCAGTCGCCAGACGTTACATCCGGGTGAATGGTCTCTTCACCCAGAGGTTTTTATTCAGATTGTTCATATCTGGGGACTTCCAGAAATAGATCTGATGGCCTCTCATCTGAACAAGAAACTTCCCAGGTATCTGTCCAGATCCAGGGATCCTCAGGCGGAAGCAGTGGACGCGTTGTCGCTTCCTTGGAATTATCAGCCTGCTTATATCTTTCCGCCTCTAGTTCTTCTTCCAAAAGTGATTTCCAAAATCCTAATGGAGCGTTCGTTTGTACTGCTGGTGGCTCCAGCATGGCCTCACAGGTTTTGGTATGCGGATCTCGTTCGGATGGCAAGTTGCCAACCTTGGCCACTTCCGTTAAGGCCAGACCTTCTATCTCAAGGCCCTTTTTTCCATCAGGATCTCAAATCATTAAATTTGAAGGTATGGAGGTTGAAGGCCTGATTCTTAGTCATAGAGGTTTCTCTGACTAATACTATGTTGCAGGCTCGTAAATCTGGGTCTAGAAAGATTTATTACCGAGTCTGGAAGACTTTCATTTCTTGGTGTTCTTCTCATAAATTCTCTTGGCATTCTTTTAGAATTCCTAGAATTTTGCAGTTTCTTCAGGATGGTTTGGATAAGGGTTTGTCTGCAAGCTCTTTGAAAGGTCAAATCTCTGCTCTTTCTGTTCTTTTTCACAGAAAGATTGCTAATCATCCTGATATTCCTTGTTTTGTACAGGCTTTGGTTCGCATCAAGCCTGTCATTAAGTCAATCTCTCCTCCTTGGAGTCTTAATTTGGTTTTGAGGGCTTTACAGGCTCCTCCGTTTGAGCCTATGCATTCTCTGGATATTAAATTACTTTCTTGGAAAGTTTTGTTCCTTTTGGCCATCTCTTCTGCTAGAAGAGTTTCTGAGTTATCTGCTCTTTTTTGTGAATCTCCTTTTCTAATTTTTCATCAGGATAAGGCGGTATTGCGGACTTCATTTCAATTTTTACCTAAGGTTGTGAATTCTAACAACATTAGTAGAGAGATTGTTGTCCCTTCATTGTGTCCTAATCCTAAGAATTCTATGGAGAAATCTTTACATTCTTTGGATGTAGTAAGAGCGTTGAAATATTATGTTGAAGCTACTAAAGGTTTTAGAAAGACTTCTAGTCTATTTGTTATCTTTTCTGGTTCCAGGAAAGGTCAGAAGGCTTCTGCTATTTATTTGGCATCTTGGTTAAAGTCCTTGATTCATCATGCTTATGTAGAGTCGGGTAAGTCCCCGCCTCAAAGGATTACGGCTCATTCTACTAGGTCAGTTTCTACTTCCTGGGCTTTTAGGAATGAAGCTTCTGTTGATCAAATTTGCAAAGCAGCAACTTGGTCTTCTTTGCATACTTTTACAAAATTCTACCATTTTGACGTTTTCTCTTCTTCAGAAGCAGTTTTTGGTAGAAAAGTACTTCAGGCAGCTGTTTCAGTTTGATTCTGCTGCTTATTTAATTTTTTTGATTTGGGTTGTGGATTAATTTTTCAGAGGAATTGGCTGTCTTTATTTTATCCCTCCCTCTCTAGTGACTCTTGCGTGGAAGTTCCACATCTTGGGTATCTGCTATCCCATACGTCACTAGCTCATGGACTCTTGCTAATTACATGAAAGAAAACATAATTTATGTAAGAACTTACCTGATAAATTAATTTCTTTCATATTAGCAAGAGTCCATGAGGCCCACCCTTTTTTGTGGTGGTTATGATTTTTTTGTATAAAGCACAATTATTCCAATTCCTTATTTTTAATGCTCCTTTCGCTCCTTTCTTATCACCCCACTTCTTGGCTATTCGTTAAACTGAATTGTAGGTGTGGTGAGGGGTGTATTTATAGGCATTTTGAGGTTTGGGAAACTTTGCCCCTCCTGGTAGGAATGTATATCCCATACGTCACTAGCTCATGGACTCTTGCTAATATGAAAGAAATGAATTTATCAGGTAAGTTCTTACATAAATTATGTTTTTTTTCTTTTGTGATTCAGATAGAGCATGAAATTTTAAGCAACTTTCTAATTTACACCTATTATCAAATTTCCTTCATTCTCTTGGTATTTTTATTTGAAATGCAAGAATGTAAGTTTAGATGCCGGCCTATTTTTGGTGAACAACCTGGATTGTTCTTGCTGATTGGTGGATAAATTCATCCACCAATAAAAAAAGTGCTGTCCAGAGTCCTGAACCCAAAAAAAGCTTAGATGCATTCTTTTTCAAATAAAGATAGCAAGAGAACGAAGAAAAATTGATAATAGGAGTAAACTAGAAAGTTGCTGAAAATTGCATGCTCTATCTGAATCACAAAAGAAAAAATTGGGTTCAGTGTCCCTTTAATGTTGACTTTACTGTTTCTTTAACATTGCTCAAGCCAACATCTGCATATCTGATTAGGGGGGTGCACAGTAAAATCACTCGAGCACTAAGCCAGTGGTGAGCAAATTGTGGCGTTCTTCATGTATCTCTGTGCTATAATAGTAATAATAATGGTTTACTACAGGATTTAAAAAGCATTCCATTTTTACAGTAGTATTAAAGGGACACTGAACCCAATTTTTTTCTTTCGTGATTCAGATAGAGCATGCGATTTTAAGCAACTTTATAATTTACTCCTATTATCAATTTTTCTTCGTTCTCTAGCTTTCTTTCGGCTACATTTAGAGTTTTGTCGGTAACGACCCGCGTAGCTAACGCCGGCTTTTTTCTTGCCGCACCTCTAAAATAACTCTGGTATTGAGAGTCCACAGAATGGCTGCGTTAGGCTCCAAAAAAGGAGCGTAGAGCATTTTTAACGCAACTTCAACTCTCGATACCAGAGTTGCTTACGGACGCGGCCAGCCTCAAAAACGTGCTCGTGCACGATTCCCCCATAGGAAACAATGGGGCTGTTTGAGCTGAAAAAAAACCTAACACCTGCAAAAAAGCAGCGTTCAGCTCCTAACGCGGCCCCATTGTTTCCTATGGGGAAACACTTCCTACGTCTGCACCTAACACCCTAACATGTACCCCGAGTCTAAACACCCCTAACCTTACACTTATTAACCCCTATTCTGCCGCCCCAGCTATCGCTGACCCCTGCATATTATTTTTAACCCCTAATCTGCCGCTCCGTAAACCGCCGCTACTTACATTATCCCTATGTACCCCTAATCTGCTGCCCCTAACACCGCCGACCCATATATTATATTTATTAACCCCTAATCTGCCCCCCACAACGTCGCCTCCACCTGCCTACACTTATTAACCCCTAATCTGCCGAGCGGACCGCACCGCTATTATTATAAAGTTATTAACCCCTAATCCGCCTCACTAACCCTATAATAAATAGTATTAACCCCTAATCTGCCCTCCCTAACATCGCCGACACCTAACTTCAATTATTAACCCCTAATCTGCCGACCGGAGCTCACCGCTATTCTAATAAATGTATTAACCCCTAAAGCTAAGTCTAACCCTAACACTAACACCCCCCTAAGTTAAATATAATTTAAATCTAACGAAATTAATTAACTCTTATTAAATAACTTATTCCTATTTAAAGCTAAATACTTACCTGTAAAATAAATCCTAATATAGCTACAATATAAATTATAATTACATTGTAGCTATTTTAGGATTAATATTTATTTTACAGGCAACTTTGTAATTATTTTAACCATGTACAATAGCTATTAAATAGTTAAGAACTATTTAATAGTTACCTAGTTAAAATAATTACAAAATTACCTGTAAAATAAATCCTAACCTACGTTACAATTAAACCTAACACTATACTATCATTAAATTAATTAAATTAAATACCTACAATTACCTACAATTAAACCTAACACTACACTATCAATAAATTAATTAAATACAATATGTACAAATAACTACAATGAAAAAAACTAACTAAAGTACAAAAAATAAAAAAGAACTAAGTTACAAAAAATAAAAAAATATTTACAAACATAAGAAAAATATTACAACAATTTTAAACTAATTACACCTACTCTAAGCCCCCTAATAAAATAACAAAGCCCCCAAAATAAAAAATGCCCTACCCTATTCTAAATTACTAAAGTTCAAAGCTCTTTTACCTTATCAGCCCTGAACAGGGCCCTTTGCGGGGCATGCCCCAAGAAGTTCAGTTCTTTTGCCTGTAAAAAAAAACATACAATACCCCCCCCCAACATTACAACCCACCACCCACATACCCCTAATCTAACCCAAACCCCCCTTAAATAAACCTAACACTAAGCCCCTGAAGATCTTCCTACCTTATCTTCACCATACCAGGTTCACCGATCGGTCCAGAAGAGCTCCTCCGATGTCCTGATCCAAGCCCAAGCGGGAGGCTGAAGAGGTCCATGATCCGGCTGAAGTCATCATCCAAGCGGGAGCTGAAGAGGTCCATGATCCGGCTGAAGTCTTTATCCAAGCGGGAGCTGAAGAGGTCCATGATCCGGATGAAGTCTTCTATCAACGGCATCTTCAATCTTCTTTCTTCGGGAGCCATCATCTTCCATCCGACGCGGAACATCCTCTTCTCCCGACGCCTACTAGCCGAATGACGGTTCCTTTAAATGACGTCATCCAAGATGGCGTCCCTCGAATTCCGATTGGCTGATAGGATTCTATCAGCCAATCGGAATTAAGGTAGGAAAATTCTGATTGGCTGATGGAATCAGCCAATCAGAATCAAGTTCAATCCGATTGGCCGATCCGATCAGCCAATCAGATTGAGCTCGCATTCTATTGGCTGATCGGAACAGCCAATAGAATGCGAGCTCAATCTGATTGGCTGATCGGATCAGCCAATCGGATTAAACTTGATTCTGAATTTTCCTACCTTAATTCCGATTGGCTGATAGAATCAGCCAATCGGAATTCGAGGGACGCCATCTTGGATGACGTCATTTAAAGGAACCGTCATTCGGCTAGTAGGCGTCGGGAGAAGAGGATGTTCCGCGTCGGATGGAAGATGATGGCTCCCGAAGAAAGAAGATTGAAGATGCCGTTGATAGAAGACTTCATCCGGATCATGGACCTCTTCAGCTCCCGCTTGGATGAAGACTTCAGCCGGATCATGGACCTCTTCAGCTCCCGCTTGGATAATGACTTCAGCCGGATCATGGACCTCTTCAGCCCCCCGCTTGGGCTTGGATCAGGACATCGGAGGAGCTCTTCTGGACCGATCGGTGAACCTGGTATGGTGAAGATAAGGTAGGAAGATCTTCAGGGGCTTAGTGTTAGGTTTATTTAAGGGGGGTTTGGGTTAGATTAGGGGTATGTGGGTGGTGGGTTGTAATGTTGGGGGGGGGTATTGTATTTTTTTTTTTACAGGCAAAAGAGCTGAACTTCTTGGGGCGTGCCGCGCAAAGGGCCCTGTTCAGGGCTGGTAAGGTAAAAGAGCTTTGAACTTTAGTAATTTAGAATAGGGTAGGGCATTTTTTATTTTGGGGGGCTTTGTTATTTTATTAGGGGGCTTAGAGTAGGTGTAATTAGTTTCAAATTGTTGTAATATTTTTCTTATGTTTGTAAATATTTTTTTATTTTTTGTAACTTAGCTTTTTTTATTTTTTGTACTTTAGTTAGTTTTTTTCATTGTAGTTATTTGTACATATTGTATTTAATTCATTTATTGATAGTGTAGTGTTAGGTTTAATTGTAGGTAATTGTAGGTATTTTATTTAATTAATTTAATGATAGTATAGTGTTAGGTTTAATTGTAACTTAGGTTAGGATTTATTTTACAGGTAATTTTGTAATTATTTTAACTAGGTAACTATTAAATAGTTCTTAACTATTTAATAGCTATTGTACCTGGTTAAAATAATTACAAAGTTGCCTGTAAAATAAATATTAATCCTAAAATAGCTACAATGTAATTATAATTTATATTGTAGCTATATTAGGATTTATTTTACAGGTAAGTATTTAGCTTTAAATATTAATAAGTTATTTAATAAGAGTTAATTAATTTCGTTAGATTTAAATTATATTTAACTTAGGGGGGTGTTAGTGTTAGGGTTAGAATTAGCTTTAGGGGTTAATACATTTATTAGAATAGCGCTGAGCTCCGGTCGGCAGATTAGGGGTTAATAATTGAAGTTAGGTGTTGGCGATGTTAGGGAGGGCAGATTAGGGGTTAATACTATTTATTATAGGGTTAGTGAGGCGGATTAGGGGTTAATAACTTTATTATAGTAGCGGTGCGGTCCGCTCGGCAGATTAGGGGTTAATAAGTGTAGGCAGGTGGAGGCGACGTTGAGGGGGGCAGATTAGGGGTTAATAAATATAATATAGGGGTCGGCGGTGTTAGGGGCAGCAGATTAGGGGTACATAAGGATAACTTAAGTAGCGGCGCTTTGCGGTCGGCAGATTAGGGGTTAATTATTGTAGGTAGTTGGCGGCGACCTTTTGGGGGGCAGATTAGGGGTTAATAAATATAATACAGGGGTCGGCGGTGTTAGGGGCAGCAGATTAGGGGTACATAATTATAACGTAGGTGGCGGTCGGCAGATTAGGGGTTAAAAAAATTTAATCGAGTGGCGGCGATGTGGGGGGACCTCGGTTTAGGGGTACATAGGTAGTTTATGGGTGTTAGTGTACTTTAGAGTACAGTAGTTAAGAGCTTTATGAACCGGCATTAGCCCAAAAAGCTCTTAACTCCTGACTTTTTTCTGCGGCTGGAGTTTTGTCGTTAGATTTCTAACGCTCACTTCAGCCACGACTCTAAATACCGGAGTTAGAAAGATCCCATTGAAAAGATAGGATACGCAATTTACGTAAGGGGATCTGCGGTATGGAAAAGTCGCGGCTGAAAAGTGAGCGTTAGACCCTTTCCTGACTGACTCCAAATACCGGCGGTAGCCTAAAACCAGCGTTAGGAGCCTCTAACGCTGGTTTTCACGGCTACCGCCAAACTCTAAATCTAGGCCTTTATTTGAAAAAGAAGGCAGACCATGAAAAGCACTTGTTTATTGGTGGGTGAATTTATCCACTAATCAGCAAGAACAACACAGTGTGTTCACCAAAAATGGGCCGGCATCTAAACTTTTTAAATAAAGATACCAAGAGAATGAAGAAAATGTGATAATGGGAGTAAATTAGAAAGTTGCTTAAAATTGCATGCTCTATCTGAATCACGAAAGAAAACATTTGGGTTCAGTGTCCCTTTAACTCACCACTTGCAATACCAGCTCAGTGAGCCCTCCCTGTGCTACCCATTAGAAGTGTAGGAGGCGCTAAAAAAATTCAGCTGCATTAAGATGCTCTGGTTAAAATTGTTGTTCACTGACTTTGTTATAGAAGATAATGAGTTATTCTTAGAGTTAGACAGAACTAAAGATAAAGCGCCCTAAATTTTCAATTCCTCTCCATATGTAATCTGCAAGGATTAAACACAGGGGTCAAGTCGAGCGGGAACGCATGGGAATGGAGTTCCTGCACTATTTTTGCAGGTGGAACTAAGTTCCCTCTGGACAGAGAACAGAAACGCTAAACAGAAACGCTTCAGTAAACACTGCTGGTGGGAGGAGCTGGAGCACAGTCTGGTTAGAGGTATAGTGAGATCCTCTAGTAATGGGCAGTAACACTTCCTACAATACACTAAATGCAAGCCTGTCAGTCCTGCTGTGCGATCACCCCTCAATGTGTGTAGCACATGGTGCTTACATTTCTGTGTGGCTTGCTCTGGGGTTATTTAGCTCCCCTCAGCAGAAACAGGACTATTGCACCTTAAGTGGGTGAGACACTTTCACAGAGGAGGATTCTTAGGCCCAAATGCAATCATTGGATTTAATTTGCTTTCATTAACCAAAGTGTATAAATTATATACATATAAATACAGTGTGTGTGTGTGTAAAACAATATTAATTTGAGGGGGGGTGCAAGTCTTGGTGAGCTCCCACACTTTTATTTGTAGGACTTGACCCCTGATTAAACACATAGCTAAAGTCTCACTCAGAGCCACAACGGATTGCAGCCCCTGAGCAGGACATGGTTGGTGAACCAATTAGGAAAAGGATATGCAGGTAGCCACCCACCCCCAGTCATGTCTTGCCGTGCTCAGCTTCTGCTCTGTTTTTTGGCTCCTAATCGGAACATTAGCTGTGCATTTAACCCTTTTGAGAAACAAACACTAATGCACATATTACATGCATGAGAAGGAGTCATTTTTGTATCAGAATGTCTCTTTTTGACACAAAGGTTAATGAATTAGGGATAAATCAATGTATTGAATGATGTCAAGCAGAAAACACTGTACACAAACCCTTTCTCTCTGTATACACAAGGTAGTCCGTCTGCTGCGTCTCACTATTGTCTCATTCACTTTTTTTTTTTTTAAAAAAAACCTTGGCAGCTGTAAAAAATATTATTAGAAAATATTTTATGGTTTAAATGAGCTGCTCAGCAATTAGAATTTAACTATCGATGTACTTTCTTGCCCATAACTGTAATCTCTAAACAGAGACACTAAAAATGTCTTCTCAGAACGTCACTTTCACATGGATTGTTATTTGATAAATCCAGACAGATAAGATAATTTTGTTGCTACATAGCCTAAAAAGCCCTTGAATTTCTGACAACATTAAACTGTCTAAAACTATGATATTGCTTCATTTTCAGCTTGGAAAACATGGTTTCTCATACCTAGGAATTTATTTTTGATAACTATGCAGACTTGTCCAGATCCTGTGGGATTGTCAGAGGTTGGAGAGGCCTGTTTCCCGCCTGCAGCTTCTGGGCAAACCTCTTGTTTTTCAGAGACAGCCCCACCTCTGCCCAAAACCCACCTTATTCCGCTCATGACACAACCCTGTCCCTCCCACAAGTTCCCTCACCTGTTTATCCTACAAAGCCCCCAGGAAATATATTGTGAGATATTTAAATGTCCTGTTCCTAGTTTGATACATTTGTCTGAATGTGTGAAAGAAAGCCTTCACAAGTAGAACTGCCAGTTTGTGGTGAGCTGCAAGTATTTGAGTAAAAGGATTCTGGGCTGAGAAAACTAGGCTTGGGAAGGAGGAGACATATATCTAGTCCAATTGTGGTTTAACACAACATCATTTCTCATTCTTTCGTTGAACCAGGAACCTGTATGAATGAAAAGAATGGGAGATCCAACAGCTACACTATGGACCTTTTTGTGACGAGGCTTTAAATATTATGAGAACTTGATATTTTACATAGCTTCTATAATAACTTATTTTAACTCATGCTAAAAACATGTTTTTTTATGGAAAAGCACAAAATTCCTTCTGAAATAGAAGAATTAATTGTTCAATGGAAGAAAATGTGGAACTTTTAAGAAGCTGTGAAAAAAAATGACTACAGACATTGTTAGCAATGAAGCAATAAAAGTAAATGCTTAAATTATTTTTTAGTCCTGTATTTGACAGTATCCAAAAAATTATATTAAAATTCCACTGCATTTGCTAATGATTTTTATTTTGTTAAATCCAGGACAATCTTCAAAGAAAAAGAACAGCAATATGGTGTAATACAGTTCTAACAGGGTTAAAACTGTGATGTGCCAAAGATGTACTCACACAACAGGGAGCCTCAATTAGCTTTATTTTAGATTAAAATCTTTATTCAGGCTGACATCAGAGATGTCATCCTTGAAGCCAGGAACCTCATCCTTGAAGCCAGGAACCTCATTCTTGAAGCCAGGAGCCTCATTCTTGAAGCCAGGAGCCTCATTCTTGAAGCCATGAACTTCATCCTTGGAGTCAGGAACCTCATTCTTGATTTCAGGAACCTCATTCTTGATTTCAGAAACCTCATCCTTGGAGTCAGGAACCTCATTCTTGGAGTCAGGAACCTCATCCTTGATGTCAAGAACGTCATCCTTGAAGTCACGAATGTCATCCTTGAAGCCACAAACGCCATCTTTGAAGTCAGGAGGGTCATCCTTGAAGTCAGGAGCGTCATCCTTGAAAAAGCCGTAATAACGGAGAAACGTACGTTGGATGTTTGGGAGGTGTGGTACTGGGAAGGGTGAGACCAACATGAATATTAGAAAAACAGAGACTAATTGACTTTAAGTTAGCTGTTCAGTGTTCCTACAAGTTCCTTTGCAAAAGTGTAAACTGTTGGTTACATGCACCCTGAGAGACATATCACCTCATTGTTTTTAATGTGGAACGTGTAAATACATTTTGCAATAAGAATCCTGATGTCAGCCTGAAAGAAGGTTTTAATATAAAATGTGCATTATCTTGAGCTATTTAAAAGGGACAGTATACATCAATTTCATATAACTTCATGTAATAGACACTACTATAAAGAATAATATGCACAGATAGTGATTTAAAGAAAATACTGTATAAACCCTTTTAAAAACTTACTTAGAAGCTCCCAATTTAGCTCTGTTAAAAAGGTTATCTGGACCACCCACTGCATGTGGGAAATAGCAGACACTCCCGCCCCCTCCCCCTGCATATGAAAAGACTCATTACACAAACAGGAGCAAACTGGGAGTAGGTATACATCAATATACTCAAAACTTTGGGGCTTGGTTTGGAGTCTGAAAATCAGAGCAATGCTATTTAAAAATAAGCAAAAACTATACATTTTAAAAAAAACAAACACACTGTATGGGCTAAATAAATGGATCATCTACAAAACATTTATGCAAAGAAAAATCTAGTGTATCCCTTTAATTCTCCCTGTTGTGCGACTACGTCTGTGGCACATCATAGTTTAATTAGACATGTGCGATTCGTTTCGGATCGATTCGGAAATTCGGAAAATTCGGAGATTCGGATCGATTTGAATTTCCGAATTAAAATACTGCCGAATCTACCGAATAAATCCGAATCGAATCGAATACATCCGAATCGATTTGAATACATCCAAATCGATTCGGATGTATTCGGTAGATTCGGATGGCCGTGTATTACACTAGTATTGTACAGTATATTAGGTTTTATCACTCTGCTATGGGTTAAACCTAATATACAGTACATAATACTAGTGTAATACACAGCACATCCCACCTAACACTTACCGAATTTCCGAATCGATTCGAACCGAACCGAATTTTTTTCGAATCCGAAAGAATCCGAATGAATCCGAAACGAATTCATTCGAATTTTTCCGAATTCGAATAGATCCGAAACGAAAATCGATCCGAATCGAAACAAATTTTTCGAAGCTGCACAAGTCTAAGTTTAATCCTGTTAGAACTGTATTACACCATGTTGCTGTTCTTTTTCATTGAAGATTGTCCTAGAATTAACGGAATAAAAATTTGGAACACGCAGTGTTGGACACTGTACATTACGGGAGTTTTATTTTTTCGCCATTTCTACACATTTTTATTATTTGCTAATTTACTATTTGTGTATTTTTTGTGTTTTAAATAAATACATGAATTATGGTACTGCAATGTAATTATTAAAACATGGCATTATTTACTTACTTGGAATAAAAGGCTATATTTTTAGATGCACTTTAAAATGCTTGTTAAATCCATTATTTCCAAAGTGTTTTGGGCCAAATGTAAATGGTGATTAACATATCTAATATTTGCAAATTTTGGGCCAGATTACAAGGGGAGCGTTACTTAACATTCCTGCTCGAGCGTTAAAGGGACACTAAACCCAATTTTTTTCCATTCATGATTCAGATAGAAAGTTGCTTAAAATTGCATGCTCTAATTTACTCCTATTATCATTTTTTCTTTGTTTTCTTGCTATCTTTATTTAAAAAGCAGTAATGTAAAGCTTAGTAGCCAGACCATTTTAGGTTCAGCACCATGGATAGCACTTGCTTATTGGTGGCTACGTTTAGCAAACCAATGAGCAAGCACAACCCAGGTTCTGAACCAAAAATGGGCCGGCTTCTAAGCTTTACATTTCTGCTGTTTAAATAAAGATAGCAAGAGAATGAAGAAAAATTGATAATAGGAGTAAATTAGAAAGTTGCTTACAATTGCATGCTCTATCTGAATCATTAAAGAAAAAATGGGTTTAATGTCCCTTTAACTGTGCTAGAAGTAAGCAAAAGAAGGTGGGGGAAAAAAGCAACCTATAACCCAACTTGTGCGCAAACACGATTGCATATTCTCAAGTGCACTAACCCGACATGAAAATATATTTCACATTCAAACCTTCTTCACATAACAGAATGTTTTATTTATTCATAAATTATATATATATATATAACAGTCGAAGCACTCTCTGGTCTTATCAAGTGTATAACACAATTTTATTACAGTTACATTTCGGGGTATTCACCCCTTCATCAGACCAACGATAAATACCCCAAAACGTCACTGTAATACAATTGTGTTATACATTTGATAAGACCAGAGAGTGCTTCGTCTATTAGCTATATTTCCCACTCCTAGCACCCTGGCATATGAAGTCTGTTAGTGGGAGTGGACCTATCTTTACAGAGTTTTATATATATATATATATATATATATATATATATATATATATATATACATACACACATATATATATATATATATATATATATATATATATATATATATATATATATATATATATATATACACACACACATATAGTAAACTCCCAGTTAACCGGCACCCATGGGGATTGGTAGATTCCAGATAAATCTAATTCTCAGACTACCTTGTGCTCACGACTTAGGGCGCAATCCGATATCGATCGCAGTTTGCGGCGCAAGCGAGGGAACCGGCGTCGCCCGCAGTTTCAGCTCGCAACTCGAGCCATCCCATATAAGTCGCCGTCAGATGCTAACGTGCCGTAAGTCTCACAAACCAGCGATGTCCAGAAATCTGCGTAAGTACAAATTTCTGGCGTCGCCAGTGACTTGCGGCACGTTAGAAACTGCCGGCGCCTATAAAACCTGACTAAAGTTTAAAACACCCGCACTGTCTAACACGCCTCCCTAACATAGCCCGCACTGTCTAACACGCCTCCCTAACATAGCCCGCACTGTCTAACACGCCTCCCTAACATAGCCCGCACTGTCTAACCCTCTATCCGCTATCCCCCCTCACTAGCCTAACAATAAAAAAGCTATTAACCCCTAAACCGCCGCTCCCGTACCCCGCCGCCAGCTATATTATATCTATAACCCCCTAAAGTGAGCCCCTAACACCGCCGCCATCTATATTAAAATTATTAACCCCTAATGTAAGCCCCTTACACCGCCGCCATCTCTATTAAAATGATTAACCCCTAATTTAATCTACCTACCCCGCCGCCAGCTATATTATCTATATTAACCCTAAGTATATTCTAGTTAATATAGGTATTACATTATATATATTAACTATATTAACCCTAATTATATTAGGGTTAATATAGTTAATATAGTTACTATAGTATTTATATTAACTATATTAACTCTATCTAACCCTAACTAAATTTATATTAAATTAATCTAATTCATTTATAAACTAAAATATTCCTATTTAAATCTAAATACTTACCTATAAAATAAACCCTAAGATAGCTACAATATAATTAATAATTACATTGTAGCTATGTTAGGGTTAATATTTATTTTACAGGTAAATTGTTAATTATTTTAACTAGGTATAATAGATATTAAATAGTTATTAACTATTTAATATCTACCTAGTTAAAATAATTACCCAATTACCTGTAAAATAAATCCTAACCTAAGTTACAAATACACCTACACTATCAATAAATTTAATAAACTACAAACATCTATCTAAAAATACAATTAAATTAACTAAACTAAATTACAAAAAAAAACAAACACTAAATTACAAAAAATAAAAAAAAGATTACAAGATATTTAAGCTAATTACACCTATTCTAAGCCCCCTAATAAAATAATAAACCCCCAAAATAAAAAAAATTCCCTGCCCTATTCTAAATTCAACAAATTTCAAAGCTCTTTACCTTACCAGCCCTTAAAAGCGCCTTTTGTGGGGCATGCCCCAAAGAATTCAGCTCTTTTGCATACAACAAATACAATACCCCCCCCCCCATTACAACCCACCACCCACATACCCCTATTCTAAACCCACCCAAACCCCCCTTAAAAAAGCCTAACACTACCCCCCTGAAGATCTCCCTACCTTGTCTTCACCACACCGGGCCGAACTCCTGATCCGATCCGGGCGATGTCTTCCTCCAAGCGGCAAAGAAGAATTCTTCCTCCGGCGATGTCATCCTCCAAGCGGCAAAGAAGAATTCTTCCTCCGGCGACGTCTTCCTCCAAGCGGCAGCAAAGTCTTCATTCTTCCGGCGGCATCTTCAATCTTCTTTCTTCGCTCCGCCGCCGCGGAGCATCCATCCCGGCCGACTGCTGAACTTGGAATGAGGTACCTTTAAATGACGTCATCCAAGATGGCGTCCGCCGAATTCCGATTGGCTGATAGGATTCTATCAGCCAATCGGAATTAAGTTAAAAAAATCTGATTGGCTGATTGAATCAGCCAATCAGATTCAAGTTCAATCCGATTGGCTGATCCAATCAGCCAATCAGATTGAGCTCGCATTCTATTGGCTGATCGGAACAGCCAATAGAATGCGAGCTCAATCTGATTGGATCAGCCAATCGGATTGAACTTGAATCTGATTGGCTGATTCAATCAGCCAATCAGATTTTTTTAACTTAATTCCGATTGGCTGATAGAATCCTATCAGCCAATCGGAATTCGGCGGACGCCATCTTGGATGACGTCATTTAAAGGTACCTCATTCCAAGTTCAACAGTCGGCCGGGATGGATGCTCCGCGGCGACGGAGCGAAGAAAGAAGATTGAAGAAGCCGCCGGAAGAATGAAGACTTTGCTGCCGCTTGGAGGAAGACGTCGCCGGAGGAAGAATTCTTCTTTGCCGCTTGGAGGATGACATCGCCGGAGGAAGAATTCTTCTTTGCCGCTTGGAGGAAGACATCGCCCGGATCGGATCAGGAGTTCGGCCCGGTGTGGTGAAGACAAGGTAGGGAGATCTTCAGGGGGGTAGTGTTAGGCTTTTTTAAGGGGGGTTAGGGTGGGTTTAGAATAGGGGTATGTGGGTGGTGGGTTGTAATGGGGGGGGGGTATTGTATTTGTTGTATGCAAAAGAGCTGAATTCTTTGGGGCATGCCCCACAAAAGGCCCTTTTAAGGGCTGGTAAGGTAAAGAGCTTTGAAATTTGTTGAATTTAGAATAGGGCAGGGAATTTTTTTTATTTTGGGGGTTTATTATTTTATTAGGGGGCTTAGAATAGGTGTAATTAGCTTAAATATCTTGTAATCTTTTTTTTATTTTTTGTGATTTAGTGTTTGTTTTTTTTTGTAATTTAGTTTAGTTAATTTAATTGTATTTTTAGATAGATGTTTGTAGTTTATTAAATTTATTGATAGTGTAGGTGTATTTGTAACTTAGGTTAGGATTTATTTTACAGGTAATTGGGTAATTATTTTAACTAGGTAGATATTAAATAGTTAATAACTATTTAATATCTATTATACCTAGTTAAAATAATTAACAATTTACCTGTAAAATAAATATTAACCCTAACATAGCTACAATGTAATTATTAATTATATTGTAGCTATCTTAGGGTTTATTTTATAGGTAAGTATTTAGATTTAAATAGGAATATTTTAGTTTATAAATGAATTAGATTAATTTAATATAAATTTAGTTAGGGGTGTTAGGGTTAGATAGAGTTAATATAGTTAATATAAATACTATAGTAACTATATTAACTATATTAACCCTAATATAATTAGGGTTAATATAGTTAATATATATAATGTAATAACTATATTAACTATAATATACTTAGGGTTAATATAGATAATATAGCTGGCGGCGGGGTAGGTAGATTAAATTAGGGGTTAATCATTTTAATAGAGATGGCGGCGGTGTAAGGGGCTTACATTAGGGGTTAATAATATTAATATAGCTGGCGGCGGTATAGGGGGATTAGATTAGGGGTTAATAATTTTTATATAGGTGGCGGCGGTGTAAGGGGTCAGATTAGGGGATAGATAAGGTAGATGGCGACTGTTTTAGAGGCTCACAGTAGGGGGTTAGTTTATGTAGATGGCGGCGGGGTCCGGGAGCGGCGGTTTAGGGGGTAATAACTTTATTAGGGATTTCGGGGGGGGGGGGGGGATCGCGGTTGACAGGGAGATAGACATTGCGCATGCGTTAGGTGTTAGGTTTATTTTAGCAGATCGCGGTTGACAGGGAGATAGACATTGCGCATGCGTTAGGTGTTAGGTTTATTTAGCAGCCAGTTTAGGGAGTTACGGGGCTCCAATAGTCAGCGTAAGGCTTCTTACGGCTGCTTTTTGTGGCGAGGTGAAAATGGAGTAAGTTTTCTCCATTTTCGCCACGTAAGTCCTTACGCTGCATATTGGATACCAAACTGCGCGGGTTTGGTATACCTGCCTATGGCCCAAAAAACTGCGGGCGACGGCAGAAATATACGCGTGTAACTTCTAGGTTACGCCGTATATGTGATACCAAACCCGTGCAAATATTGGCGTCGCCGGCTTTTGCGGGCGACGCTTTATATCGGATCGACCCCTTAGTGTTCATTTTTTTCTCCTGGTTGCTTGAGTTCTGGTTAACTGAGAGTTTAATATATAAATATATATATTTTTATAAATATGTCGAACATATTCTGCTATGTAAAACAGAAAGAAGCAGCATCAATAGCTTGTTCTATGGCCCGGTTACCACCTGGAAGTAGCTTCTTTCTGCCCAATTGTGCTTTTCATAGAGAAAAACGTTCCTGTACTATATCAGTCTGATCCCGCCGACATGGTCAGTCCAGCCCCGAAATACCAGGCAATTCTCCTCTGAACAAGGAAAAGGCAACCCCAGATGATCGTTTCAGCCTTCTGTGAGCCTCGTCAGTGAGGTGCAGCCATATTCCTCTAAGCACATTGGGCAAGGAGTCCACGTCTGGTTTCCCCCATCACCCATAGGGAGACTATCCCCAGGGTCATATTTATAGAAGAATGAGAAACTGGATTAGAGTTGTTATGTGCAGAACATTGGAATGTATAATATTTACAGTAAATACAAACTAACACTTTATTAAATATTGTTTATTATTAAATAATGTTTTTTCATGTTTTTATCTACTTAAAGGGACATTCAACACCAACATGTTTGTTGTTTATAAAGATTATTATTCTTTATTTATAAAGCGCCAACAGATTCCGCAGTGCTGCCCATGGGTACAAAGATAAAAGTACAACGGAGAAACAATACAATAAAAGACAAATACAGGGGGAATTGAGGGCCCTGTTCCCATGGGAACTTACAATCTAGATGGGTAGGAGGATGGGAAACAGGAGGTGGGGACTGCAAAGGTGATATTAGTGAGGAGATAGATGAGGGCAACTGAAATTCATTTGTTACTGAGTCGGGTGATAAGCTTCCCTGAACAAAAAGGTCTTTAGAGAACGTTTAAAGGAGGAGAGGTTAGGGGAAAGTCTGACAGCTCGAGGAAGTGCGTTCTAGAGGGTTGGTGCCACACGAGAGAAGTCCTGTAGTCCAGCATTTGACAGAAGGTGAGAGTGCAGGGGTGGAAAGGTAGATCTGGGTATCATCAGCATAGAGATGATAGCTGAAGCCATAGCTGTTGATAAGTTTACCCAGTGAAGAAGTGTAAATAGAGAGGAGTAGAGGACCCAGGACAGAGCCTTGAGGTACTCCAACAGACAGAGGCAATAGAGGAGATCTGTTAGAGAGATAAGAGTGAATCTAGGAGAGGGCAGTGTCACAGACCCCAAGAGAGCTGAGAGTCCGTAGGAGAAGAGGGATGGTCAACAGTGTCTAAGGCAGCAGACAGGTCAAGTAAGATGAGTATAGAGAAGTAGCCTTTGTTTTTAGCAGAAAGGAGATCGTTAGTAACCATTGTGAGGGCAGTCTCAGTTGAGTGTTGGGGATCGAAGCCAGATTGCAGGGGGTCGAGCAATGAGTTGGAGGACAGGAACTAGTTTTACAAGGATTTTTTAAGCTAGTGGGAGCAGTGATATGGGGAGGTAGTTTGCAGGAGTGTTAGGGTCAAGGGACGGTTTGTTGAGGAAGGGGGTGACCTTTGAATGTTTGAAGGAGGATAGATAATCCCTTTATTACCCAGTTTTGCATAACCAACAGTTATAATAATACACGTTTTACCTCTGTAGTTACCTTGTATCTATGCCTCTGCAAACTGCCCCCTTATTTCAGTTATTTTGACAGACTTGCATTTTAACCAATCAGTGCTGACTCCTAGGTAACTTCACCTGCGTGAGCTCAATGTTATCTATATGAAACACATGAACTAATGCCCTTTAGTGGTGCAAAACTGTCAAAATGCATTAATATTAGAGGAGGCCTTCAAGGTCTAAGAAATTAGCATATGAACCTCCTAGGTTTAGCTTTCAACTAAGAATACCAAGAGAACAAAGCAAAATGTGTGATAAAAGTAAATTGGAAAGTTGTTTAAAATTACATGCCCTATTTGAATCATGAATGTTTTTTTGGACTTGACTGTCCCTTTAACTGCAAAGGGATCCAGTACATATGTATTTATATGTGTGTGTAAATATATATATATGTATATATCTGTAAATACATATATACCCATATAAATACATATGTATATTCTCTCTCTCTTTTTTCTGACATCTAAATATCTTTGCGCTCTTACAACTTTTTTTTGTGCAAGATTTTAAAAAATAATACTTTTTATTAGATGGTGTTATGATTGTACCTGTACTTTGTAATGTATTTTAGATGTGTTTTGGGACACTTTTTGGTCATGCTAACCCAACATGCATTAAATCAATTACGTTCAAGCTATTGTGTTTACTTTCAACTTGTAATACGAGTGAAAAACCTGACAAGCAAACGCCTGCAATAAACCCCTTTCTTTCATGTAATTGGCAAGAGTCCATGAGCTAGTGACGTATGGGATATACAATCCTACCAGGAGGGGCAAAGTTTCCCAAACCTCAAAATGCCTATAAATACACCCCTCACCACACCCACAATTCAGTTTTACAAACTTTGCCTCATATGGAGGTGGTGAAGTAAGTTTGTTCTAAGATTTCTACGTTGACATGTGCTTCTCAGCATTTTGAAGCCCGATTCCTCTCAGAGTACAGTGAATGTCAGAGGGATGTGAAGGGAGTATCACCTATTGAATGCAATGGTTTTCCTCACGGGATCTATTTAATAGGTTCTCTGTTATCGGTCATAGAGATTCATCTCCTACCTCCCTTTTCAGATCGACGATATACTCTCATATACCATTACCTCTACTGATAACTGTTTCAGTACTGGTTTGGCTATCTGCTATATGTGGATGGGTGTCTTTTTTGGTAAGTATGTTTTTTATTACTTAAGACACCCCAGCTATGGTCTGGCACTTATATAAAGTTCTAAATATATGTATTGTACTTATATTTGCCATGGGTCAGGTTCATGTATTTCCTTGTGCAGACTGTCAGTTTTATATTTGGGAAATAAAACATATTAAGAAATATTTTTTTCTTACCTGGGGCTTAGTCTTTTTTCAAATTGCGGGCAGCTTTAGGCCCGTGGGTGCGCCAAATGCTAGAATTTATTGCGTCATTCTTGGTGAGAGAATTTTTTTTTGGCGCAAAAAGTACGTCCGTTGGCGCAAGTTCGTCACTTCCGGCATCGTAGTGGAAGTCTTACACACGGTTGCGTCGTTAGTGACGCAAGTGTGTCATTTCCGGATATTGTTGGTGCCAAAAATTTTCTCTTACGTTGTGCGTCATACTTGCCGCCAAATTTTTCATTAGTTTTATACCCCTCTTGCCTTTCTCTAGGTCAGAGGGCTATGCTGTTTGCATTTTTTACCATTCCTGAAACTGTCATATAAGGAAATTGATCATTTTGATTTATATGTTGTTTTTTCTTTTACATTTTGCAAGATGTATCAATCTGATCCTGTCTCAGAAGTATCTGTTGGAACGTTGCTGCCTGACATCGGTTCTACCAAAGCTAAGTGCATTTGTTGTAAGATTGTGGAAATTATATCTCTGAATGTCATTTGTAATAGTTGTCATGATAAACTTTTACATGCAGAGAATGTATCCATCAGTAATAGTACATTGCCAGTTGCAGTTCCTTCAACTTCTAATGTACATGATATTCCTATGAATTTTAAAGAATTTGTTACTGATTCTATTCAGAAGGCTTTCTCTGCATTTCCGCCTTCTAATAAAATTAAAAGGTCTTTTAAAACTTCTCATAAAGTTGATGAAATGTCAAATGACCGGCAACATAACGATTTATCCTCCTCTGATGAGGATCTATCTGATTCAGAAGATCCTTCCTCAGATATTGACACTGACAAATCTACTTATTTGTTTAAAATAGAGTATATTCATTCTTTGTTAAAAGAAGTGTTAATTATTTTGGATATTGAGGAAGCTAGTCCTCTTGACATTAAGACTAGTAAGCGTTTAAATGCTGTTTTTAAACCTCCTGTGGTTACTCCAGAGGTTTTTCCTATTCCTGATGCTATTTCTGATATGATTTCTAAGGAATGGAATAAGCCAGGTACTCCTTTTATTCCTTCTTCAAGATTTAAAAAATTGTATCCTTTACCAGCAATTTCAATAGAGTTTTGGGAAAAGATCCCCAAAGTTGATGGGGCTATTTCTACTCTTGCTAAACGTACCACTATTCCTATGGAAGACAGTACTTCTTTTAAAGATCCTTTAGATAGGAAACTTGAATCCTATCTAAGGAAAGCCTATTTATATTCAGGTCATCTACTCAGGCCTGCAATTTCTTTGGCTGATGTTGCGGCTGCATCAACTTTTTGGTTGGAGAATTTAGCGCAACAAGAATTGGATTCTGACACATCTAGCATTGTTCGTTTACTACAACATGCTAATCATTTTATTTGTGATGCCATTTTTGATATTATCAAAATTGATGTTAGATCCATGTCTTTAGCTATTTTAGCTAGAAGAGCTTTGTGGCTTAAATCCTGGAATGCTGATATGACATCTAAGTCCAGATTAATATCTCTTTCTTTCCAAGGTAATCATTTATTTTGTTCTCAGTTGGATTCTATTATTTCAACTGTTACTGGAGGAAAGGGTTTTTTCTGCCTCAGGATAAAAAACCTAAGGGTAAATCTAAGGCTTCTAACCGTTTTCGTTCCTTTCGCCAAAATAAGGAACAAAAATCAAATCCTTCCCCCAAGGAATCTGTTTCCAATTGGAAGCCTTCCTCAAATTGGAATAAATCCAAGCCTTTTAAAAAACCAAAGTCAGCCCCTAAATCCGCATGAAGGTGCGGCCCTCATTCCAGCTCAGCTGGTAGGGGGCAGATTAAGGTTTTTCAAGGATTTTTGGATACATTCTGTCCAAAATCAATGGATTCAGAGCATTGTCTCTCAAGGGTATCGAATAGGATTCAGAGTAAGACCTCCTGTGAGAAGATTTTTCTCTCACATATCCCAGAAAATCCAGTAAAAGCTCAGGCTTTCCTGAAGTGTGTTTCAGACCTGGAGTCTTCAGGGGTAATCATGCCAGTTCCTTTTCAGGAACAGGGTCTGGGGTTTTATTCAAATCTATTCATTGTCCCAAAGAAGGAAAATTCATTCAGACCACTTTTGGATCTGAAAATTTTGAATCGCTATGTAAGAGTACCAACTTTCAAGATGGTGACTATAAGGACTATTCTGCCTTTTGTTTAGCAAGGACATTATATGTCTACAATAGACTTACAGGATGCATACCTTCATATTCCGATTCATCCAGAACATTATCAGTTCCTGAGATTCTCTTTTCTAGACAAGCATTACCAATTTATTGCTCTTCCATTTGGCCTAGCAACAGCTCCAAGAATCTTTTCAAAGGTTCTAGGTGCCCTACTCTCTGTAATAAGAGAGCGGTGTATTGCGGTGTTTCCTTATTTGGACGATATCTTGGTACTAGCTCAGTCTTTACGTTCTGCAGAATCTCACACAAATCAACTAGTGTTGTTTCTTCAAAAACATGGTTGGAGGATCAATTTACCAAAAAGTTTCTTGATTCCTCAGACAAGGGTCACCTTTTTAGGTTTCCAGATAGATTCAGTGTCCATGACTCTGTCTCTAACAGACAAGAGACGTTTGAAATTGGTTGCAGCCTGTCGGCACCTTCAGTCTCAGTCATTCCCTTCAGTGGCTATGTGCATGGAAGTTTTAGGCCTCATGACGCGATTCCTTTTGCTCGTTTTCACATGAGACCTCTCCAGCTTTGTATGCTGAATCAATGGTGCAGGGATTATACAAAGATATCACAGTTAATATCCTTAAAGGGACAGTCAAGTCCAAAAAAAAACTTTCATTTTTCAAATAGGGCATGTAATTTTAAACAACTTTCCAATTTACTTTTATCAACAATTTTGCTTTGTTCTCTTGGTATTCTAGTTGAAAGCAAACATAGGGAGGCACATATGATAATTTCTAAGCCCTTGAAGGCCGCCTCTATTTTATTTACTTTTCACAGCAGGGGAGAGCAAGCTCATGCAGGCCATATAGATAGCATTGTGATCACGCCCGTGGCTAGTGGCAGACACTGCACTAATTGGCTAAAATGCAACTATATGCAAAATAACTAAAAGACATGTGATTAGGGGCGGTCAGAAGATGATTAGATACAAGTTAGTCACAGAAGTAAAAAGTGTATTAATATAACAGTGTTGGTTTTGCAAAAAACTGGGGAGTGGGTAATAAAGGGATTATCTATATTTTTAAACAACAAAAATTCTGGTGTTAACTGTCCCTTTAAATCCCAATGTTCGACACTCTCTGACGTGGTGGTTAAATCACCAGCGATTAGTTCAAGGGGCTTACTTTGTCCGGCCAACCTGGACTGTGATCACTACAGACGCAAGTCTTTCAGGTTGGGGATCTCTGACAGCACAAGGGGTTTGGAAATCTCTAGAGGCGAGATTACCAATCAATATTTTAGAACTCCGTGCAGTTCTCAGAGCTCTTCAGTTTTGGCCTCTGTTAAAGAGAGAACCGTTCATTTGCTTTCAGACAGACAATATCACAACTGTGGCATATGTCAATCATCAGGGTGGGACTCACAGTCCCCAAGCAATGAAAGAAGTATCTTGGATACTTGCTTGGGTGGAATCCAGCTCCTGTCTAATCTCTGCGGTGCATATCCCAGGTGTAGACAATTGGGAGGCGGATTATCTCAGCCGTCAGACTTTACATCCAGGGGAGTGGTCTCTCCATCCAGATGTATTTTCTCAGATTGTTCAGATGTGGGGTCTTCCAGAGATAGATTTCATGGCCTCTCATCTAAACAAGAAACTTCCCAGATACCTGTCCAGGTATGTTCAGGCGGAAGCAGTGGATGAGCTGACACTTCCTTGGTGTTATCATCCTGCTTACATTTTTCCGCCTCTAGTTCTTCTTCCAAGAGTGATATCCAAAATCATCATGGAACAATCGTTTGTGTTGCTGGTGGCTCCAGCATGGCCACACAGGTTTTGGTTAGGGATGGGCGAATGTTTCTAAAAATTCGAAATTTAAAACGAATTTTGATACATTCGTTCGTTCAAATCAAATTTCGAATGTTTATATAACATTCTATTTTCGAATTTTCGTTTTCAAATTTTCAATAAAATTCGAAAATATTCATTCAAATAATAGAATGTTTAGCTATGTATTCATTCAATTTCGAAATGTAATATTCGAATTCGAAATTAAAATTTGAAATAGTATATCTAGTCTACAACTGTGTTTAATAAATGTAATATTCAAATGCTACATTCGAATGTCACATTCGAATTTGAAATAGTATTTCTAGTCTAATACTGTGTTTTAAATGTGATATTCGATTTGAATGTGACATTCAAATTCGAAATAGTATTTCTAGTCTAATACTGTGTTTTATAAATGTAAAACTCGAATTTGAATGTGACATTCGATTCGAATGTGATATTCGATTTGAATGTGACATTCGAAATAGTGTTTCTAGTCTACAATTGTGTTTTATAAATTTAATATTCGAATCGAATGTGATATTCGAATATAACATTCAAAGTCGAATGTGGCAAACGAATTCAAATGTGACATTCGAATGTGACATTCGAAAACTGTAAATAACATTCGAAAATCGAATTTTTAAGAATATTCGTTCTTATCAACATTCTATTATGTAAATCGAATTTCTACAATAACATTCGTTCTAACATTCGAATTCGGATATAAACACATTCGCCCATCCCTAGTTTTGGTATACGGATCTTGTTCTGTCTCAAGGTCCGTTTTTCCATCAGGATCTCAAATCATTAAATTTGAAGGTATGGAAATTGAACGCTTAGTACTAAGTCATAGAGGTTTCTCTGACTCAGTGATTAACACTATGTTACAAGCTCGTAAATCTGTCTCTAGAAAGATTTATTATCGAGTTTGGAAGACCTACATTTCCTGGTGTTCTTCTCATAAATTCTCTTGGCATTCTTTTAGAATTCCTAGAATTCTACAGTTTCTTCGGGATGGTTTGGATAAGGGTTTGTCTGCAAGTTCCTTGAAGGGACAAATCTCTGCTCTGTTTTATTTCACAGAAAGATTGCTAAACTTCCTGATATTCACTGTTTTGTACAGGCTTTAGTTCGTATTAAACCCGTCATTAAATCAATTTCTCCTCCTTGAAGTCTTAATTTGGTTTTGAAGGCGTTACAGGCTCCTCCATTTGAGCCAATGCATTCCTTGGACATTAAACTACTTTCTTGGAAAGTATTGTTCCTTTTGGCAATCTCTTCTGCTAGAAGAGTTTCTGAGCTATCTGCTCTTTCTTGTGAATCTCCTTTTCTGATTTTTTATCAGGATAAGGCGGTTTTGCGGACTTCATTTAAAATTTTTACCTAAATTTTTACCAACATTAGTAGGGAATTTGTTGTCCCTTCCTTGTGTCCTAATCCTAAGAATTCTTTGGAAAGATCCTTACATTCTTTGGATGTGGTAAGAGCTTTGAAATATTATGTTGAAGCTACTAAAAATTTCAGGAAGACTTCTAGTCTATTTGTTATATTTTCTGGTCCTAGGAAAGGTCAGAAGGCCTCTGCTATTTCCTTGGCTACTTGGTTAAAGCTTTTGATTCATCAAGCTTATTTGGAGTCGGGTCAGGCCCCACCTCAGAGAACTACAGCTCATTCTACTACATCAGTCTCCACTTTGTGGGCTTTTAAGAATGAAGCTTCAGTTGATCAGATTTGCAAAGCAGCAACTTTCTTTGCATACATTTACTAAATTCTACCATTTTGCTTCTTCAGAAGCAGTCTTTGGTAGAAAAGTTCTTCAGGCAGCTGTTTCAGTTTGATTCTTCTGCTGATGTTTTAATTTTTTCTTTTCATTATGAGAATAACTTATATTTTGGGCTGTGGATTATTTTTTCAGCGAGAAATGGCTGTTGTTTATTTTTATCCCTCCCTCTCTAGTGACTCTTGAGTGGAGTTCCACATCTTGGGTATTGATATCCCGTGACTCTTTAGTGGAGTTCCACATCTTGGGTATTGATAATCCCATACGTCACTAGCTCATGGACTCTTGCCAATTACATGAAAGAAAACATAATTTATGTAAGAACTTACCTGATAAATTCATTTCTTTCATATTGGCAAGAGTCCATGAGGCCCACCCTTTTTATGGTGGTTATGATTTTTTTGTATAAAGCACAATTATTTCCAAATTCCTTTGTTGATGCTTTTTACTCCTTTCTTTATCACCCCACTACTTGGCTATTCGTTAAACTGAATTGTGGGTGTGGTGAGGGGTGTATTTATAGGCATTTTGAGGTTTGGGAAACTTTGCCCCTCCTGGTAGGATTGTATATCCCATACGTCACTAGCTCATGGACTCTTGCCAATATGAAAGAAATGAATTTATCAGGTAAATTCTTACATAAATTATGTTTTTCCGCCCGCGCATAACTGTTAGCACTCCACTCGTAATCTAGCCCTTTGTTTTTTCGGTAATTATGGGACTTATAACTATAAAATTTGATTGTTTATAATGGAAATCAAATTTTCAGATAAAGGAAATATTTGGGCTCATTGCAAATGGTTTCTTATTTAAAGGGACATCAAACACTTTGAGCTTGTAATGTAAAATGTTTAATTATGTTTAGTTTATTTATTTTGTCTCCTTTTCATTCAGAATTTGTTTCTTAACAAATCTATTCATCTGCTATTTCCTATGAGAAACATCTTCAGGTTTGCAGAGTAGCAGCTAGGCACCACCTTAAAAATAGTAGTAGCTAGGGATACTGCTACAAGTAAGCAGCATCACAAATATATATATATATATATATATATATATATATATATATATATATATAGGACTGATGATCACAAATTTGCAGGCATGGAGAAAAGTCAATCAAAATCTCTGGGGGGGTTTAAGCTTTATTACTGTAACGTGTATATCTAGATAAAAGGCTCAAGCTAAAATTTGCCAATGTAAAATTCTTTAAAGGGACACTGAACACAAATTTTTTCTTTCGTGATTCAGATAGAGCATGCAATTTTAAGCAACTTTCTAATTTATTCCTATTATCAAATTTTCTTCATTCTCTTGGTAGCTTTATTTGAAAAAGCAAGAATGTACATTTAGATGCCGGATCATTTTTGGTGAACAACCTGAGTTGTTCTTACTGATTGGTGGATAAATTCACCCACCAATAAACAAGTGCCGTCGATGGTCTGAACCAAAAATTGGCTGGCTCATTAGCTTAGATGCCTTCTTTTTCAAATAAAGATAGCAAGAGAACGAAGAACAATTGATAATAGGAATAAATTAGACAGTTGCTTAAAATTGCATGCTCTATCTGAATCATGAAAGGAAAAAAATTGGGGTTCAGTGTCCCTTTAACCCTTTGAGTGCTAATGACGGCTCTGAGCCGTCACAGAGTTTTTCACTCTGGTGCTAATGACGGCTCAGAGCTGTCATGAGCACTCTCCCACCTTGAGGGAGATCTGGGGGCTCCTAACCGCTCCTACCCCATCGATCGTGCCTGTAGAGTGATAGGCATCGCCGGGGCTTCACGTGATGCGCGGTGACATCACCCGCAATGACGTCACCGTGCAACTTTATTTATACCTAACAATGTTAAGTATAGGAGGAGGGGGCATGCTGCTTAGAAGCCTGTATCTCAGGCATCTAAGCAGCTACAGACCCCCAAGACCCACTGTTGGAAAGCTAATCGCCTAACCTGTCCAACAGTGTAAGTTTTGGGGCTCTGTTAAAAAAAAAAAAGTTAATTTCTTTTTAATTAAAAAAATAATAATAAAAAAATTAAAAAAAAAAACTTAGAAAATATTAGCACCCAGGTGGGAAAGAGCTTAGCACTCAAAGGGTTAAGGGACCTCACACAGTATTGACAAGACTGTTTAGATAATCTCGGCAGCTTTATATCATTGGCTGACACTGGAACCAATCGACAGACAAGGGCATTTCTAAATTGTCATTGAACTTGTAAAGTGTACATTTTAGGTTTCTAAAGCCTTTCCAGCCTGCATAAAAGCTTTACCTTCATTTAGAGTAACCTTTTTTGCAGAAATTAATCAAAAATTAGTTTTTTCTCATATGGATTTGTTCATTTGTTTTTTTTTTTAAATAAAAACAGTTTTTCTTTTGAACTTTCTTTTTTCCACAGACCTGAAATATATTATTAAAGGGGATACTAAACCCAAATTCTCTTTCATGATTCAGATAGAGCATGCAATTTTAAACAACTTTCTAATTTACTCCTATTATCAATTTTTTTTTCGTTCTCTTGCTATCTTTATTTGGAAAAGAAGGAATGAAAGCTTTTGAGACGGCTCATTTTTGGTTCAGCACCCTGGATAGCGCTTGCCGATTGGTGGCTACATTTAGCCATCCAATCAGCAAACGCAACCCAGGTGCTGAACTTAAAATGGGCCGGCTCCAAATTCTTCCTAAGCTATATCTAATAAGCCTCTTGGGTGTCTCCCATAAAGGAGTTCAAAAGGGAGAAAATCCTATAGACGCTTGGGGTACTTCCCGTATTGCAAATATTAAATACGGTAGAAATGTATCCCAGTTTTTCCCATCCCTGCTTACAACCTTGCGTAACATATGTTTCAGTGTCCTATTAAATCTCTCCACTACCCCAACTCCATTAACTTCTACAACATTTCAGAACGCATTTTGTAAAGATAAGTTGTTTAAAATTGCATGCCCTATCTGAATCATGAAAGTTTTTTATGGACTTGACTATCCCTTTAATTAATGCTTCACATAAACGGCTTAAAGTAGGAAACTGGGAAAGTATCATTCTGCAGTCCTTTCTGGGGCTCATTATTCTTTGAGCCAAACTGAGTTCCTTTAGGTCGCCTGGTCCAGTTTACCATTTTCTGAAGTCCACTAGTTCTCCAGTCCTTTAGATCCTGGTGTTGTTTCACCTTTGGGCTTCTTGCAGGTGGAGAGGAAGATTTAAGTTCACTCACAGCAGTATAACGCTCCACCATAGCCACCATCCTATCATAGGTAGTGGGGTTACTTTGCCACACCCACTGGGGTAGTCCATTTGGTAAAGCACACAAAAACCAGTCCAACACCAGGGTCTCTATAATTTGAACTCTTCTGGGGTCAGACATTTCTTTGCCAAATGTATCAAGTCAAACAACTGGGCTCTTGAGGCCTTTTGCTCCTGATATGCACAATAATGATATATTTGGGCATACACTGCAGCGGATACACCAGCCATAATCATAGTCATTTGTTCCCTCCTCTTCCAAATCAAAGTGAGCTCTGTGGGCGGCCTCTCCTAATAAAAATGGTGCCAGGATTCCAACCCACTTTGCACATGGCCACTGCTCCCTAGTGGCAGTTTTTTCAAAAGCAAGGAGGTAAGCTTCCACATCATCTTGCAGGGTCATTTTTTGCAGATATCGACTTGCCTGGACAGTCCTGGTATCACTGCTGGTCTCTGCTTTGTTGGCCTTTGAGAGACTGTCCATTATCCCTTTAAGCATAATACGGTCAATCTTTTGAGCCTCTATATCTGCTCCAAGTTGCACAGATAGTAAATGGTTACTTTCTTGCTGAGCTTTGTTAGTTTCCTGCTGCACTGCTGTGGCCTGCAACAGGGCTTTTATAGTCTCATCCATTTTTGCAAACACAAACTTTTATTTATATATATATATATATATATATATATATTACATAGCAGGTTTCCCATAATTAGCTTTTGATTCACAAAACAAACACCTACTCCTAACTTCAGGAGGATAACTAAACTGTCCCCAGTAAATAACTGCTTTATAGAAAAAAACAATAGCTTTAAAGTACCTGCTTTGTCTCCCTCTATGCTTACAAGTAGTCTGTCCAGTGATTACCTCCTCACAGGAGGAAGAGAGAGACAAAACTTTGCTCTCAGAGCAGCCTTTTGCTAGCTAGTTAATTGCTCTAGCTGAGAGCACCTGAAATTTAACTGTTTTCATTCTGGAAACACAGAGAGCTCTATTCTCCTGCTAACATATATATGACCCTGTCACAATACATATATATTTATGTGTTAATATACAACACAATAGATTTGCATAATCAACACATGTAAGATAACAAGACAAAGCAATAGCACTTAGTGTGAACTTCAAATGAGTAGTAGATTTTTTTTCTGACAATTTTAAAAGTTATGTCTTTTTCCACTCCCCCTGTACCATGTGACAGCCATCAGCCAATCACAAATGCATACACGTACCATGTGACAGCCCAGCCATCAGCCATTCACAAATGCATACACACTTATTCTTGCACATGCTCAGTAGGAACTGGTGACTCAAAAAGTTTAAATATAAAAAGACTGTGCACATTTTGTTAATGTAACTAAATGGGAAAGTTGTTTAAAATTGCCTGCTCTATCTGAATAATGAAAGTTTAATTTTGATTGAGTGTCCCTTTAACTCATAATATATATGTATATAAGCATATACATACAGGTATACCTCACTTTACAGCGCTTCGCTAATACATCGCTTTGTGAAACTGAAGTTTAACCTCCAAGGATTTTGAAACAGTGCTGTAATCTTTGTGAGATTGCAAAAAAAATGACTGGCACCATTTTGTTATGCTTAGTTCACTCTGTTTACAGCATTACAGGGCAATCTGTGTCTCAGTGTTATAGTCTGGCAAATTTTACTACAGTAATTGTCACAATTTTACAGGTACAGTATTTATTGAATACTAATTGAATACTGTGCTGTGCTAATGTTAAACTAAACATAGCACTATTGCACCCCTAATAAATGTTAGTTCAAACATGTTTTCAAGTTTTTAAACACACTGGCAAGTGAAAAGAAAGCTAAAACTGCCTTGTTTCACTTTAAGGCGGTTTTCACTTTACAGCGGGGCTCCGGTCCCTAACCCGCTGTATGAGCGGGGTATACCTGTATATATTTATAGGGAACACACAGTTCCCATAGACCGCAATGTAAAGGCACTTTTTAGTGCCACCCCACTCCCAACAACTTTAGCTCAAAATACTGCCTAGTGCAGTAATTTTATTAAAAAATAAAGATGCTGCTATCTTTATTTATTTTACTTTTTTTCTAATTTAGTTTTTTATTGAAAAGACGATTCACATTGTAATATAAAGGGTTAACACCCTATAGGGGGCGCTATATAGAAAAATCAATATACTCCAGAACAAAATCTAAAGTTTTTTGATATAGTCACCAGTTTTGATCACAGTCCTTGGTGATTATGAGGTAGTCAGGAATAATGTGAAATGATGGGTAAATGATGTCCAAAAAATGAAGAGGCAGCACTCAATCTTCACCATATGTGGTTAACAGCTCTAAAAACAACAGAAAAAGGAGAGAGGCGCCGTATGTGTGAATCAATCGACAACTGAAGGAGAGTACAAAGATAGTACAGGGTACTCACATTCTGTGAAGGCACTCCAATGTGCCAATAGTTTCAGGCTGGTTTTCAACAGCAGACCAGCTAGCTGATACAGGCAGTATGCATATAGGCCTGATGAAACGGTGCTAACCGTGAAACATGTTGCATGATCTGTTTGTGCACACAACAGCATGAGTTGTTGTTTTTAATATTGTTTTTACTTTGGATTAAAACATTTTTTTAACTATACATTCTCATTGCTGAGTGCATTTTTCTACGCTACCTTGGGGAGCTGCCTCTCTTGGGAATCCAGATGCTGCCTGTATCAGCTAGCTGGTCTGCTGTTGAAAACCAGCCTGCAACTATTGGCACATTGGAGTGCCTTCACAGAATGTGAGTACCCTGTACTATCTTTGTACTCTCCTTCAGTTGTCGATTGATTCACACATCCGGCTCCTCTCTCCTTTTTCTGATGATTCACATTGCACCACATATTACATATGAATAACAGAAGTACACATTTAACAAGCAAATTACATAAAGTAAGTTGCAAATTGTATGTTACAGCATGAATGGATGTTTAAAACAATTTGTTTTGTTCCCAGCAGTGTCCCATTTGAGCTGAGAAAGTTAATATGAGTCCAATTCCTTTAAATTTGGCTATAATGTTATTGGCATGCTGTACTGAATATTTGTCTGGTTCCACAGATATGGTCTAGAAGACGATGTTTCTAAACATTATTAAACTGAACCCAAATTCTTTCATGAAATTTTAAGCAACTTTCTAATTTACTCCTATTATCAATTTTTCTTCGTTCTCTTGCTATCTTTATTTTAAAAGCAGGAATGTAAATCTTTGCAGCCAGCCCATTTTAGGTTCAGCACCATGGATAGCGCTTGCATATTGGAGGCTTACATTTAGCCACCAAGAAGCAAGCATAACCCAGGTTCTAAACCAAAAATGGTCTGGCTCCTATGCATCACATTCCTGCTTTTTAAATAAAGATAGCAAGAGAACGAAGAAAAATTGATAACAGGAGTAAATTAGAAAGTTGCTTAACCCCTTAGTGACCAGAGCACTTTTCCATTTTCTGTCCGTTTGGGACCAAGGCTATTTTTACATTTTTGCGGTGTTTGTGTTTAGCTGTAATTTTCCTCTTGCTCATTTACTGTACCCACACATATTATATACCGTTTTTCTCGCCATTAAATGGACTTTCCAAAGATACCATTATTTTCATCATATCTTATAATTTATTATAAAAAAAATTATAAAATATGAGAAAAAAGTGGAAAAAACACACTTTTTCTAACTTTGACCCCCAAAATCTGTTACACATCTACAACCACCAATAAACACCCATGCTAAATATTTTCTAAATTTTGTCCTGAGTTTAGTAATACCCAATATTTACATGTTCTTTGCTTTTTTTTACAAGTTATAGGGCCATAAATACAAGTAGCACTTTGCTATTTCCAAACCATTTTATTCAAGATTAGCGCTAGTTACATTGGGACACTGATATCTTTCAGGAATCCCTGAATATCCCTTGACATGTATATATTTTTTTTTAGAAGACATCCCAAAGTATTGATCTAGGCCAATTTTGGTATATTTCATGCCACCATTTCACCGCCAAATGCGATCAAATACAAAAAATCGTTCACTTTTTCACAAACTTTCGGTTTCTCACTGAAATTATTTACAAACAGCTTGTGCAACTATGGCATAAATGGTTGTAAAATTTTCTCTGGGATCCCCTTTGTTCAAAAATAGCAGACATATATGGCTTTGGCATTGCTTTTTGGTAATTAGAAGGCCGCTAAATGCCGCTGCGCACCACACGTGTATTATGCCCAGCAGTGCAGGGGTTAATTAGGGAGCTTGTAGGGAGCTTGTAGGGTTAATTTTAGCTTTAGTCTAGTGTAGCAGACAACCCAAAGTATTGATCTAGGCCCATTTTGGTATATTACATGCCACCATTTCACCGCCAAATGCGATCAAATAAAAAAAAAGTTCCCTTTTTCACAAACTTTTTGTTTCTCACTGAAATTATTTACAAACAGCTTGTGCAATTATGGCATAAATGGTTGTACATTTTTCTCTGTGATCCCCTTTGTTCAGAAATAGCAGACACATATGGCTTTGGCGTTGCTTTTTGGTACTTAGGCCGCTAAATGCGCATCACACGTATTATGGCTAGCAGTGAAGGGGTTAATTAGGTAGCTTGTAGGGAGCTTGCAGGGTTAATTTTAGCTTTAGTGTAGAGCTTAGCCTCCCACCTGAAACATCAGACCCCCTGATCCCTCCCAAACAGCTCTCTTCCCTCCCCCACCCCACAATTGTCCCCGCCATCTTAAGTACTGGCAGAAACTCTGCCAGTACTAAAATAAAAACTATATTTGGGCTTTTTTTTTTTAAAAGAAAAGGCATATTTACATATGCTGCTCTGTAGGACCCCCCTTTAGCCCCCAACCTGACTGATCCCCCACCAAACAGCTCTCTAACTCTCCCCCTCTGTCTTAATGGCCACCATCTTGGGTACTGGCAGCTGTCTACCAGTACCCAGTTTAGAATAAAATTGCTTATATTTTTTAATTTTTTCCCCTTTTCTGTAGTGTAGCTCCCTGCCCCACCAAAGACCAACCCCCCACCCCCTCCTAGATACATTCGATTTATATATTTTTTAAATTAAAATACCCCTTTCTCAAACTTTTCAAACTTTGATTTTCTGTAGTGTAGCGTTCCCACCCGCTCCCGCCCCGTGCACGCGCCCGCCCGCCGCCCCCCCGTGCACGCGCGCGCGCTGGTGCGCGCCCCCATCGGCCCTGCCCCTGATCCCGCCCCCCTCTACATTACCCGGCCCATCGATGGCCGCCCACCCGCCTCCCAAGTCGGCTCCCACCCACCAACGATACCGGCCATCGATGTCCGGTGCAGAGAGGGCCACGGAGTGGCTCTCTCTGCATCGGATGGCCATCTACAGTTATTGCAGGATGCCTCCATATCGAGGCATCACTGCAATAACCGGAAAGCAGCTGGAAGCGAGCAGGATCGCTTCCAGCTGCTTTCCACACCGAGGACGTGCAGGGTACGTCCTCAGGCGTTAACTGCCTTTTTTTTGAGGACGTACCCTGCACGTCCTCGGTCGTTAAGGGGTTAAAATTGCATGCTCTATCTGAATCATGAAAGAAAAAAATTGGGTTTAGTGTCCCTTTAAAAGTGTCTCTTTTCCTTTTATTTTATAAACTTAAATAAACAATATCAACAATGAACATCAACCATAACATATAAAACAATAGTCTTGGGTTCAATTATTAAGGTGCTTAACATTCATAAGAAATAAATGGATATGATTGTAACATGATGTGGTCCAAACCATAAGGATGGTTTTATACCTTTTAGTATATTGTACCAGGATAACCACAAATTCACAGGAATGGCGCTATTATATGTTTCCCTATGAGTTTAATTTCTGACATGTGGGGAAAAAGGTGAGAACACATAAGATGAGGAGAGAGAAGGAAAAAAAAACATTGAATGCATAGGTGGTTACTTGGAAAGTACCTGTGTCCACCCTCCACTAAGGGATTCTAATAAAAAGGCTTTCGATTGTAAAAAAGGGTACTAGTAATTATTTTTGAACTCCCAGCTCCAGAGATTGTATCAAAAATTTCCACTTGCAGAGAAAGGAGGCAAACCTCTCTTCTACATCCATCCTAGGGCGAGATTACATATACAGTGTAAGTTTCAGCGACTCTGCTGAAACCCACGAAGCCCGTAAATTCACCTCGCACATCGGGTGAATCACATAAACCGCGCCGGCAGATCATATACTATACCATAAATCGGATAATCTGGCGAGGTTCAGAAATGTACACAAATACACATTTCTTTAGTTGCCAGTGACTAACGGCAGTATATGAACTGCCGGTTCCTACATTTTTTTCAAAATCCCACGTAAAAATCTAACCCGTCTTAAAAAAAAAGTAAACCGACACGTCAAACCCCCTATATGCGCTATCCCCCCACATCGCAACTACTATTAAGAGTATTAACCCCTAAACCGTGGCGCCAACCCCCCAGATCGCAATCTACCTAATAAAGTTATTAACCCCTATACCGCCAACCACCCACAACGCAAAGTACCTATTAACACTATTAACCCCTAATCCACCACCCACCCACAACGCCTAATTAACCTATTAACTCCTAAAACGGCAACCCCCACAAAGCAAAGTACCTATTAACATCTAATCTGCCATCCACCCACAACGCAAAGTACACAATTGCCCTATTGACCCCTAAACTGCCAACCCCCCACAACGCAATCTACCTAATTACACTATTAACCCCTAAAACACCAACCCCCCACAATGCAATCTACCTAATTAACCTAATAACCCCTAAGCCGCAAATCCCCCACAACCCAAAGTATCAATCTAATAACTAAGGCCCCTAAACTAACACCCCCTAAATTAACCCAAATTAAACTATTATTGCATAAAATAAAAAAAGACTACCTTAAAAAATATTACATAAAAAATCTAAGATTGAATTAAAATAAAAAACCTAAGATTACAAAAAAAATTAAAAAAAAATCTATGATTACAGAAAAAAATAAATGAAATTATCCAAAATAAAAAAAAATTGAACCTAATCTAATAGCCCTATAAAAAAAAAAAAAAAAGCCACCCCAAAATAAAAAAAACCCTAAGCTAACACTAAACTACCAACAGCCCTTAAAAGGGCCTTTTGTAGGGCACTGCCCTAAAGCGATCAGCTCTTTTACTTAAAAAATACACATTACCCCTAACAGTAAAACCCCCCACCCACCCAACCCTCCAAAATAAAAAAGACCTAGCTATAAAAAAAACAAATCTACCCATTGCCCCTAAAGGGGCATTTGTTTGGGCATTGCCCTTAAAAGTGCAATCAGTTCTTTTACTGCCCATTAAAAAAAAAAGCCCTAATCTAAAAAAAAAGACCCACCCCCCCAAAAAAAACTAACACTAACCCCAATATAGATACTCACCATTCTTGAAGTCCAGCAGTGAATGTCTTCTTCCAGGCGGCTCCATCTTCATTTTTCATCCCAGTGTCGTGGAGTGGAGGCGGTGAATCGCCGGCGACACAATCATCTGACGTGGAGGCTCCTCTTCATGCGATTGCCTGACGCACACTAAAGATTGAATGCAAGGTACCCCTTTTATATTGGGGTACCTTGCATTCCTAATGGCTGAAAATTTCAAATCAGCCAATAGCACGAGAAAGAACAAAATCCCAAAGTGCCACCCAAGATGTATAATAATTCCAATAATAAAAAGAGTACTTAAAATCAACTTGGTAAAGTACACAATTCTATCAAGCACAGCAAAAATATAGAGGAGTATGTAGCAAATAAACTGTTCACAATAACCTCTTTAATACAGCATGTCTATATAAAGATAGATAAATAATAAATGTACTTCTTACCAAATGCTTATTCACAGCCTAAGTAAATATGAATCACTGTAGTCCATATGTAAAAATAGAGTAAACAGTCTTAATCCACACTTCCCTGCTGCTCCTTTAAAATCCACTGGTGTGAATTCCGTGGTGATAAAAGATGAGACAAGTCCCTGTAAAAAACAAGAGAACAGGAGCGCAACTCCGTGCACCAAACAGTACATGGATGATCTAAGTGTAGATTAAAAACAATTTATTGGTAGACACAAAATTACAGACGTCCAAACATCAAGTTAAACACTCACATCGATATCCTCAAACATATGAGGTATGTGCATGCAAATAAATGTTATTTTGTCGGTGCTTCACTCCACCAGTCTCCTCCTCTCTCCCTTTAGTAATTTTCTATAGCCAGCGATGAGTCTTTACATGAATCCTTAGGACCCTCTCTGCTTCGATCTGACAGACACTGCTCTGTAAAAAGCCGGCTCCAGTGCAGATGCTGTCTTTCACGTCAGAGTACGTCCAAGCGTGTCGTCAAGTGGGCGTAAACGTCAGAGTACGTCCAAGCGTGTCGTCAAGTGGGCGTAGCCACGCCCACTTGACGACACGCTTGGACGTACTCTGATGTGAAAGACGGCATGTGCACTGGAGCCGGCTTTTTACAGAGCAGTGTCTGTCAGATCGAAGCAGAGAGGGTCCTAAGGATTCATGTAAAGACTCATCCGCTGGCTATCGAAAATTACTAAAGGGAGAGAGGAGGAGACCGGTGGAGTGAAGCACCGAAGAAATAACATTTATTTGCATGCACATACCTCATATGTTTGAGGATATCGATGTGAGTGTTTAACTTGATGTTTGGATGTCTGTAATTTTGTGTCTACCAATAAATTGTTTTTAATCTACACTTAGATCATCCGTGTACTGTTTGGTGCACGGAGTTGCGCTCCTGTTCTCTTGTTTTTTACAGGGACTTGTCTCAGCCAATAGCACAAGAGCTGCTTAAATCCTATTGGCTGTTCAACATGGGTTAGCTCGCTGTAGCAATAACCAGCCAGCTACTTGTAATGGCAGATTATTTATGATAATTTGGCGATCCACTTGTAATATAGCTCTTAGTGTTTAATGTCTTTTTAAACATCTAATGACCCACCCTCTAGAAAACCGACTAAGAAGAAGCTTTTTACAAGTTTTCAGATGCTTGAGTGACCAAGTGCACATTCCCAAGGCTATAATACTAATTTTCTTTGGGCTAAAATGAACATATTTTTCTCTCTCAGGTTCTCTATGATTCTTTAAAAAAACAAAACATTTTATCAGGTTTTCTGGACATTTTCCCAGTTGGAGGTCCACAACACATATAGAAATGTTATTAAAACTTTTAATTGCCACCAGACAGAAGGTTAGTTTTGTAAAGTTTCCTTTACCTTAAAGGGACATGAAACCTACAATTTTTCTTTAATGATTTAGATAGAGAATACATTTTTAAACAACTTTCCAATTCACTTCTATTATATCATTTGCTTCCTTCTCTTGTTATCTTTTGCTGAAATGCTTATATTGGCAAGATCAGGAGCAGCAAAGGACCTAGGTTCTAGCTGCTGATTGGTGGCTCCTTATATATACTGATTGTCATTGGCTCACCCATATGTTCAGTTAGAAACCAGTAGTGCATGAAACAAATAGAAGTAAATGAGAAAGTTGTTTAAAATTGTATTCTCTATCTGAATCATGAAAACATTTTTGGGTTTCATGTCCCTTTAAGGGCCCTATTTATCATTGCCCAGGTGGTCAATGTTTCCAACACGTGAACCTGTGTGCCCAGAATTGCAGCAAGCAGAAACAATCGTCTGTCTTAAATTTACCATTGTCTGAGAAAATACTTATGCAATTTTAAACCCTGTCCTTGTGCAACTAATCATGCAAGTGCAGGGGCTGTCAATCACACCTGTTAGATCAGTCTGGTGTTATTTGAATACTCCACCTTTGAGATGATGTAGAGGTAAGTAAACAGAGGTTTTAACACTCATGCAAGTCTGTCCATATTTCCTTATCAAGTATACATATAATGAATTCTCAGAGTAGCCTTATGTTTTCTCAAGCAATTTTTAAAGGGACATGAAAACCCCCAAATTTTCTTTATTTTTAATATATAAATATATTTAAATGTATCTAATTTGCTTCATTCTAATGGTATCCTTTGTTGAAGAAGCAGCAATGCACTACTGGGAGCAAACTGAATCGGGTGATCCAATAACATGAGGCATTTATATGCAATCATCAATCAGCAGCCTCTGAGCCTACCTAGATATCCTATTCAACAAAGGATACCAAGAGAATAAAACAAATTAGAATAGACGTAAATTGGAAAGTTGTTTAAAATCACATGCTATTTCTGAATCATGAAAGAAAAAATGTGGGTTTCATGTCCCTTCAATTCCCATTCAGTGGCCTTGATCACAATCTTTTAGGTTTTTAGGGAAAAAAATTAGTTTTGAGGCAATCACAAATGTGAGTTTTCGGATGTATCACTGAGCCATAGTGATTAACATAAAGATGTTCAGGTGAAATTTTATTGAAGACTTTTTACATTTATACAGCATCACTTTCATGTGATTTAACATATGGGTATTATGTCCCTTTAACTAACTTTATATATTTTAATTATGCTTACACTGATTAAGCAATCACTGTGTATCATGCAGCAGGGTCAGGTGCTGGAGTTTAAAGGATGTATTCCAGTCACTTTGTGGACAATGGAAAAAACACAATGTTCACTGTTAAAGGGATACTGCAATTTTAAGCAACTTTCTAATTCACTCCTATTATCATTTTTTCTTCATTCTCTTGGCATCTTTATTTGAAAAAGCAGGAATGTAAAGCTTACGAGCCGGCCCATCTTTGGTTCAGCCCCTGGGTAGCACTTGTAGATTGGTGGCTAAATGTAGCCCCCAATCAGCAAGCGTTATCCAGAGTGCTGGGGAAAAACAATGTGCCGGGCTCCTAAGCTTACATTCCTGCTTTTTCAAATAAAGGTACCAAGAGAACAAAGAAAAATTGATGAGAAAGTTGCTTAAAATTGCATGTTCTATCTGAATCATGAAAGCAAAAATTTGGGTTCAGTATCCCTTTAAGTCGGGCAAATTAAATAACTAAAGTGAAGCATAATTAAAGAGACATGAACCCCATTTTTTTTTCTTTCATGATTTAGAAAGAGCATGCATTTTTAAACAACTTTCTAATTTGCTTCTATTATCTAATTTGTTTTATTCCCTTGATAATCTTTGCTGAAAAGCATATCTAGATAGGCTCAGTAGCTGCTGATTGGTTGCTGCACATAGAAACCTTGTGTGATTGGCTCACCCATGTGCATTGCTATTTCTTCAACAAAGGATATCTACATCTATAAGGATTTACGTCTATAAATAATAGACGTAAATTGGAATGTTGTTTAAATTTGTATTCTCTATCTGAATCATGAAATACATTTTTGGGGTTTAGTGTCCCTTTAAACATTTTTGGTGCATGCATGTCCATAGAAATGGTGGGGGCAAAACATAAAATGCCCCAAACAAAGTAATAATAGCAGCAACTTGTGCAATAGGGGAGGGCTAACTGTTATATAGACTTGTGCGCGGCGGAAAGATTTGTTTCGGTTCGTTTCGGATGTTTTCAAATTTCGTTTTCGGATCTTTTCGAATTCGGATACATTCAAATGTATTCGTTTCAGATTCATTCGGATTAGAATAAATTCGGATGTATTCGGTTCCGATTCGATTCGGAAATTCGGTATGTGTTAGGTGGGATGTGCTGTGTATTAGACTAGTATTATGTACTGTATATTAGGTGTAACCCATAGCAGAGCGATATAACCTAATATACTGTACAATACTAGTGTAATTGTGATTAGTCCATAGCCATCCGAATGTAATGAAAAATTCCGAACTAATTTGGATTTATTCGTTAGTTTCGGTGCTACGGTAATTTGGAAATTCAAATAGATCCGAAGCTCCGAATTTGACAAATTCGTACAAATTTTGATTCGGAACTAAACAAAACGCACATTCCTAATATAAATGAGTGGCACATTGTTTTAAAAATTGTGTCTCAGGAGGGTACAAATGCATTTAAGGATTTTCCTCCTCTTTTCTCCCCTTAGAACCTACAAGTCACAGAGAATTACATTTTGAGTTTATTGTTCCTTTAAATAAAATAAACAAATAATAATAATAGTATTTCCATTCACGGATCACTGCTGCACAGTATATTTGTAACATTTTGACGTTTTTCAGGTCTCTATATGAGGGGAGCAGAGCTACAAGGCAATTAATTTACTAAAAATATTTCTGGATAGCTACCTTTCCAGATTACAAAAAAAAGTCCTTTCTATTCGAGATCAAATCAGCTCGCCCACATACAGTGTTGCAATAATTAGATGTGAAATTTACATTATGCCAAAGAGATAATCACTCCTGTGAGAATCTAAAATAATTATGTGCAAGATTAATATGGGTAATGGTGTAGTGCAATTCATACTTAGAGATAATATGTTGTTTCATTTGTTACCAACAGCCCTGGAATTTAACTCTCACTTAGAGATGACCCCAGCAGGGGTGTAGCTAGAACTCAGTGGGACCCAGGGCAAAGACTAAAGTGCCCCCTCCCCCCAATTCAATCTGCGTCTTTCCTGGCTGTTTGTAATCAGTAGAAGCTCTTAACTACTGTGCTCTAAAGTACACTAAAACCCATAAACTACCTATGTACCCCTAAACCGAGGTCCCCCCACATCGCCGCCACTATATTAAAATTTTTTAACCCCTAATCTGCCGACCGCCACCTACATTATCCCTATGTACCCCTAATCTGCTGCCCCTAACATCACCGACACCTACATAATATTTATTAACCCCTAATCTGCCCCCCCAACGTTGCCGCTAATTTACCTACACTTATTAACCCCTAATCTGCCTACCGGACCTCGCCGCTACTCTAAAAAAGTTATTAACCCCTAAACCGCCGCACTCCCGCCTCACAAACCCTATAATAAATAGTATTAACCCCTAATCTGCCCTCCCTAACATCGCCGCCAACTAATTTAAAGTATTAACCCCTAATCTGCCGACCGGACCTCGCCGCTACTCTAATAAATGTATTAACCCCTAAACTAAGTCTAACCCTAACACCCCCCTAAATTAAATATAATTTTAATCTAACAAAATAAATTAAATATTATTAACTAAAGTATTCTGTCAGGTTAGGAAATGTCCAGAAGAAGACCCAAATGCTAGGGCGAACTTAAACAACACCCTTGCACTCTGAGTTTAATCCAGGACGTGACCCCACGACAACCTCCAAAAAACAAAGTACTCACGATATGGAGCAGGGTTACCCTGTGCCAAAGTAATTCATGATATCAGCCAGACAGACTTCTGAAAAAGGAACTGGTTTCAGGAAATGTCTTCCACAGAATCAGGAGAGCAGGGATAGTCCACTTATACTGAGACAGAAGAAGGGTAAAACAGGAAACAGTTAATAATGCAGGAGTAGGTAATTTGTTATCAGGCAGTCTGAGGGTTAACACTGTGTAGACAGTCTTTGCAGAGTATGCAACAGGTAATCAGGAAGTTTGAGGGTTAACACTGAGTAGACAGTCTTTGCAGAGTATGCAACAGGTAATCAGGCAGTTTGAGGGTAAACACTGTGTAGTCAGAACTTGCAGAATTAACAACATGTAATCAGGTAGTTTGAAGGTTAACACTGTGTTGTCAGAACTTGCAGAGATAGCAACAGGTAAGCTGGTAGTTTGAAGGTTAACACAGATTAATCAGTACTTGTTGAGATTGGCAACAGGATATCAAGCAGTTTGAAGGTTTACACTGAATAATTGTATTTGCAGAGTTTGGAAACAGTTAAACATGCAGATTGAAGGTTTCACAGAAATAACAGTATTTGAATAGTTTGGCAGAAAACAGAGTAGTCAGTATTTGCAGGGTTTGCAGCAGGTAAACAGGAAGTTTGAAAGTTTCATAAAACAAACAGTACTTGCATTGTTTGGAGACAGGTAATCAGGAGGTTGAAGGTTAATCCAGCATAGTAAATCCTTGAAGAGATTGGCAACAGAAAAGCAGCAGTTAGAGAGAATCCTCAGAGAATTCCTATCAGAAGCACAAAGTTAAACAAACAAACGGGCACTGGAGAAACAGGAAGCCCAGAATAAAAAGCCTGGTTGTGACATCATCAGGAAGGGCTAGCTCAGACACCTGTCAATCAAGCACACAGAGAGGACTGCAGAGCTTCCCAGCAGCCGAGCGTGACAGTGCCCCCTCCTCAAGGACCCCTCCGGGGGACCCGACCGGGCCTGGCAGGGTATTTCTTGTGAAAAGACTTGACAAGAGTTGGAGCATGAACATGAGAGGCCGGTTCCCAAGATCGTTCAGAGATAGGATAACCCTTCCAATGGACCAGGTAGTACAGCCGATTGCCCCGTAGCTTGGAATCGAGAATCTGGCTGACTTCAAACTCAGAAGTTCCCTCTACGGAAAGTGGAGGAGGTGGTTTACTCTTGATAGAGTACCGATTGTAGATGACTGGCTTGAGTAGGGAGACATGAAACACTGGATGGATCTTGAGAGTCTTGGGTAAGGCCAGGCGGTATGCAGAATAACAAACTCTGGAAACAATTCGAAAAGGTCCAATGTACTTAGGACCCAACTTGGTACAAGGTTGTTTTAGACGTATGAATCTGGTGGATAAAAATACTCTGTCTCCAGTACGAAGTAAAGGAGTCTTGCACCTTCTGCGATCAGCATATTTCTTATGTCTTTAGGAAGAAGAGAGTAGATTTTGACGAATGAGTTGCCAGTGATTACTGAGATTTTTCACTATACGATCTGCTCCAGGGACTTCAGTAGAACTGGTAATCATAGGAAAGGTTCTAGGTTCAAATCCATAAGCTGCCTTAAAGGGAGAGGTCTGTAATGAGGCGTTATAACGTGAGTTATGAGCTAATTCCGTCAAAGGCAATAACTGAGACCAGTTGGAGTGGTGATGGTCTACATAATGTCTAAGAAAAGATTCCAAGGCTTGATTTACACGCTCAGTCTGTCCGTTGGATTGAGGATGGTGTGCAGTAGAAAGTGATATGTTGATTCCGAAGTGCTTACAAAAAGACCTCCAAAATTTGGAAACAAATTGGACTCCACGATCTGAGACTATGTCAGTGGGAAAACCATGTAAACGAGATATATGTAGAACAAAGAGTTCAGAAAGTCTTTGAGCTGAAGGCAAGCCTGGAAGAGGTATGAAGTGAGCAGACTTGGAGAACCGATCCACCACTACCCAAATGGTCGTATTTCCAGCAGAAACAGGAAGATCTGTAACAAAGTCCATGGATAAGTGAGACCAAGGGTAATGAGGAATAGGAAGAGGGTGTAATAGACCAAACGGTCGATGAGAAGATTGTTCGAAGCACAAGAACTACAAGCAGCAATATAATCCTTAACATCCCTCCTCATAGTGGACCACCAAACATGCTGCTTCAGTTTCCACAATGTATTGGTTATTCCCGGATGACCTGCTGAAATGTTGTCATGAGCCCAACGTAGAAGCTTAAGACGTAATCCTTTGGGTACATACAGGATACCAGAAGGTAGTTTGCAAGAAGATGGTACCCGGACTTGAGCAGCATGTAAAGCCTGTACTGGAAAAGAGGATACTTGAGCCAAAACTTTGACTGGACGTAGTATAGGTTCTGAATCCAATGGAGAAGGTTCAGAAGATTAGAACTGTCTAGATAAAGCATCTGCCTTGGAATTTTTTGAACCAGGAACATAGGAAAGTACAAAATTAAACCTGGAGAAGAACAAGGCCCACCGAGCCTGACGAGGATTGAGACGTGTAGCTGTTTGGAGGTATAAAAGATTCTTGTGATCTGTCAGAATGAAAAAAGGTTGACTGGTACCCTCTAACCAATGCCTCCATTCATCCAAAGCTAATTTTATAGCCAAAAGCTCCTTATTGCCCACATCATAATTTAACTCGGCAGGATTGAATTTTTTTGAAAAAAACGCCACAGAATGTATCTTGCTGGTAGTCGGATCACGTTGGGAGAGAACAGCTCCAGCTGCTATAGAGAAAGCGTCAACCTCCAAAATAAACTGGAAATCAGGAATTGGATTACTGAGAAGAGGTGCAGAAGAAAATGCTGATTTTAGAGTTTCAAAAGCCTGTACTGCCGAAGAGGACCAGTTCTTACAATTTTGCCCTTTCTTAGTAAGAGAAGTGAGTGGAGATGTGATGTCAACAAAGTTCTTTATAAACTTTCTATAGTAATTGGCAAAGCCAAGAAACCTCTGCAGGGATTTGAGAGTAGTTGGTCTGGGCCAGTCCTTGATAGCCGACAGTTTAGCAGGATCCATCTCAAAACCTGATTCAGAAATGATATACCCCAAAAAGGGGATGGAACTCTGATGAAAAGAGCATTTATCCAATTTAGCGAACAGGGAATTGTCTCGTAACCTCTGAAGAACCAGTCTTACATGATGTAAATGTTCCTGTAATGTTTTCGAATAGATCAGAATGTCATCGAGGTAAATGATAACAAATTGATTTAGATAATCTCTGAAGATTTCGTTAACAAAGTGCTGAAATACAGCTGGTGCATTGTACAATCCAAATGGCATTACTAGATACTTGTAGTGACCAAATCTAGTGTTAAATGCCGTCTTCCATTTGTCTCCTTTTCGGATTCTGACCAGATTGTAGGCCCCACGGAGATCTAACTTGGAAAAAATAGAAGCACCTTGAAGACGATCGAATAACTCAGAAATAAGCGGCAGAGGATAGCTGTTTTTGACAGTAATCTGATTCAAGGCTCGATAATCAATACAGGGATGAAGAGCTCCATCTTTTTTCCCAATGAAGAAAAAACCTGCACCCACAGGTGAAGAGGAAGGACGAATAAATCCTCTGGCTAAGTTGTCCTTTATGTATTCCTCAAGAGAGACATTTTCTTGATGAGAGAGGGGATAGGTCCTTCCCTTAGGTAGAGGAGCCCCTGAATACAATTTGATAGGACAGTCAAATATCCGGTGTGGAGGTAACGTCTCAGCCTCTTTTTTAGAAAACACATCACAAAAGGCATGATAGTAATTGGACAATGATTCAGGAACTTCCACCATAGCTACGACAGGACAGGATGGTTTAGAGGGATTTTGCAGGCAATGATTGAAACAGGTAGTTCCCCAGGAAATAAGTTCTCCTTTAGACCATGAGAAAACTGGATCATGAAGCTGCAACCAAGGTAACCCCAGAATCAATGGTATGTGGGGAGAAGAGATGACATCAAAACAAATAATTTCAGAATGAAGTATGCCCACAGTCAAAATAAGAGGAATGGTAGAATGTTGTATGATACCAGTACCTAGAGGCTGTCCACTGACAGTAGTTACCTTAATTAACTGTTTCTTGGCTTGAAGAGGAATCCTGAGAGAGTCAGCAAATTTTGAATCAATGAATACTCCAGCAGCTCCAGAATCGATGAGAGCTTGAGCTCGAAACTTGGTGTTTCCAAAAGAGATAGTTACAGGAACAAAAAGTTTAGAATTGAGGGAAGACATGGGATTCTGGCTTAACTCTGTCCCTCTATCAAAAGTTAAGCCTTGTCTTTTACTGGCCGGATAGGACAGTCCTTCAGTAAATGTCCTTTGGTACCACAATACAGACATAACCCAAGAGTGCGCCTTCTATGGCGTTCAGCTTCTGACAATTTAATAGCTCCTACTTCCATGGGTTCCACAGACTCAGGAGATTGGGAATTATTATTAGAAAGACTTGAGGTTCGAATAGGAGGATGAAAAGAAGATTTAACAAAGGATCTCTGGTTCCTATCTCTCTCCTGAAGACGTTCAGAATGCCGGGCGTCAAGAGTAATACATAAATTGATAAGACCCTCCAATGAATCAGGGAGTTCCCGAAATACAAGTTCATCCTTAAGGCGTTCGCAAAGTCCTTTGCGAAAGGCTGCCCGTAAGGCTCCATGGTTCCAATCAGTTTCTGCGGCTAAAGTCCTGAATTCAATAGCATATTGAGCTACTGAAAGGGATCCCTGTCTCAGATCCAACAATCCTGCCTCAGCAGCTGCAGACCTCCCAGGCTTGTCAAAAACAGAAGAAAAAATGGACACAAATAATTCCACATCCTGTAGTAACGGATCATTCTTCTCTAAAAGAGGGGACGCTAGAGCCTTACCCTTCAAGAGGGAAATAATAAAGGTGATTTTGGAAGTAGAATTGGAAAAAACTTGAGGATTGTTTCTGAAGTGTAAATGACACTGATTAAGGAATCCACAGCATTCTTCAGGATTACCGTCATATTTATCTGGAAGTGGGATTCGTGGTATATTATGTCCAACAGTTTGAGGTGGATTAAAGACAGCATTGGTGCTAGTAGCAGTGGCAGCAGGAGTCACCGTTGCTTGAGAAGGAGCGGAGAGGTTATGTACCAGAGCAGTAATCTGGTCAAGCTTGGAATCCAAAGATTGCAAATGAGCAGAATGATTTCCTAGAAGTTGCCCTTGTAGAGCCACAGCCCTGGATAACTCATCAGGGTCCATATTAAGGCCCGTTTGTAATGTCAGGTTAGGAAATGTCCAGAAGAAGACCCAAATGCTAGGGCGAACTTAAACAACACCCTTGCACTCTGAGTTTAATCCAGGACGTGACCCCACGACAACCTCCAAAAAACAAAGTACTCACGATATGGAGCAGGGTTAGTCTGTGCCAAAGTAATTCATGATATCAGCCAGATAGACTTCTGAATAAGGAACTGGTTTCAGGAAATGTCTTCCACAGAATCAGGAGAGCAGGGATAGTCCACTTATACTGAGACAGAAGAAGGGTAAAACAGGAAACAGTTAATAATGCAGGAGTAGGTAATTTGTTATCAGGCAGTCTGAGGGCTAACACTGTGTAGACAGTCTTTGCAGAGTATGCAACAGGTAATCAGGAAGTTTGAGGGTTAACACTGAGTAGACAGTCTTTGCAGAGTATGCAACAGGTAATAAGGCAGTTTGAGGGTAAACACTGTGTAGTCAGAACTTGCAGAATTAACAACATGTAATCAGGTAGTTTGAAGGTTAACACTGTGTTGTCAGAACTTGCAGAGATAGCAACAGATAAGCTGGTAGTTTGAAGGTTAACACAGATTAATCAGTACTTGTTGAGATTGGCAACAGGATATCAAGCAGTTTGAAGGTTTACACTGAATAATTGTATTTGCAGAGTTTGGAAACAGGTAAACATGCAGATTGAAGGTTTCACAGAAATAACAGTATTTGAATAGTTTGGCAGAAAACAGAGTAGTCAGTATTTGCAGGGTTTGCAGCAGGTAAACAGGAAGTTTGAAAGTTTCATAAAACAAACAGTACTTGCATTGTTTGGAGACAGGTAATCAGGAGGTTGAAGGTTAATCCAGCATAGTAAATCCTTGAAGAGATTGGCAACAGAAAAGCAGCAGTTAGAGAGAATCCTCAGAGAATTCCTATCAGAAGCACAAAGTTAAACAAACAAACGGGCACTGGAGAAACAGGAAGCCCAGAATAAAAAGCCTGGTTGTGACATTATCAGGAAGGGGTGGCTCAGACACCTGTCAATCAAGCACACAGAGAGGACTGCAGAGCTTCCCAGCAGCCGAGCGTGACATATTCCTATTTAAAACTAAATACCTGTAAAATAAACCCTAATATAGCTACAATATAACAAATAATTATATTGTAGCTATTTTAGGATTTATATTTATTTTACATGGCAACTTTGTATTTATTTTAACTAGGTACAATAGCTATTAAAAAGTTATTAACTATTTAATAGCTACCTAGTTAAAATAATTACAAAATTACCTGTAAAATAAATCCTAACCTAAGTTACAATTAAACATAACACTACACTATAATTAAATTAATTAAATAAATTACCTACAATTACATACAATTAAACTAAACTAAATTACATAAAAAAACAAACACAAATTACAAAAAATAAAAAAAGATTACAAGAATTTTAAGCTAATTACACCTACTCTAAGCCCCCTAATAAAATAACAAAGCCCCCCAAAATAAAAAAATTTCCCTACCCTAATCTAAATTACAAAAGTTAACAGCTCTTTTACCAGCCCTTAAAATGGCTTTTTGCGGGGCCTTGCCCCTAAGTAATCAGCTCTTTTGCCTGTAAAAAAAAACACAATACCACCCCCCAACATTACAACCCACCACCCACATACCCCTACTCTAAACCAAACCCCCCTTAAATAAACCTAACACTACCCCCCTGAAGATCACCCTACCTTGAGTCGTGTTCACCCGGCTGGGCACCGATGGACCAAAAGAGGACATCCGGAGCGGCAGAAGTCTTCATTCTATCCGGGCAGAAGAGGACATCCAGACCAGCAGACATCTTCATCCAAGCGGCATCTTCTATATTCATCCATCCGACGAGGAGCGGCTCCATCTTCAAGACCTCCGGCGCTGAACATCCTCCTTCCTTGACGACTACCCGACGAATGAAGGTTCCTTTAAGTGACGTCATCCAAGATGGCGTCCCTCGAATTCCGATTGGCTGATAGGATTCTATCAGCCAATGGGAATTAAGGTAGAAAAAATCTGATTGGCTGATTGAATCAGCCAATCAGATTCAAGTTCAATCCGATTGGCTGATCTAATCAGCCAATCAGATTGAGATCGCATTCTATTGGCTGTTCTGATCAGCCAATAGAATGCGATCTCAATCTGATTGGCTGATTCAATCAGCCAATCAGATTTTTTCTACCTTAATTCCGATTGGCTGATAGAATCCTATCAGCCAATCAGAATTCGAGGGACGCCATCTTGGATGACGTCACTTAAAGGAACCTTCATTCGTTGGGTAGTTGTCAGGGAAGGAGGATGTTCCGCGCCGGAGGTCTTGAAGATGGAGCCGCTCCTCGTTGGATGGATGAAGATAGAAGATGCCGCTTGGATGAAGATGTCTGCCGGTCCGGATGTCCTCTTCTGCCCGGATAGGATGAAGACTTCTGCCGCTCCGGATGTCCTCTTTTGGTGCATCGGTGCCCGGCTGGGTGAACACGGCTCAAGGTAGGGTGATCTTCAGGAGGGTAGTGTTAGGTTTATTTAAGGGGGGTTTGGGTTAGAGTAGGGGTATGTGGGTGGTGGGTTGTAATGTTGGGGGGTGGTATTGTGTTTTTTTTTACAGGCAAAAGAGCTGATTACTTTGGGGCATGCCCCGCAAAAAGCGCTTTTAAGGGCTGGTAAAAGAGCTGTTTACTTTTGTAATTTAGATTAGGGTAGGAAATTTTTTTATTTTGGGGGGGCTTTGTTATTTTATTAGGGTGCTTAGAGTAGGTGTAATTAGCTTAACATTTTTGTAATCTTTTTTTATTTTTTGTAATTTAGTGTTTGTTTTTTTATGTAATTTAGTTTAGTTTATTTAATTGTAGGTAATTTATTTAATTAATTTAATTATAGTGTAGTGTTAGGTTTAATTGTAACTTAGGTTAGGATTTATTTTACAGGTAATTTTGTAATTATTTTAACTAGGTAGCTATTAAATAGTAAATAACTATTTAATAGCTATTGTACCTAGTTAAAATAAATACAAAGTTGCCTGTAAAATAAATATAAATCCTAAAATAGTTACAATATAATTATTCGTTATATTGTAGCTATATTAGGGGTTATTTTACAGGTAAGTATTTAGTTTTAAATAGGAATACTTTAGTTAATAATATTTAATTTATTTCGTTAGATTAAAATTATATTTAATTTAGGGGGGTGTTAGGGTTAGGGTTAGACTTAGCTTTAGGGGTTAATACATTTTTTAGAGTAGCAGCGAGGTCTGGTCGGCAGATTAGGGGTTAATACTTGAAGTTAGGTGGTGGCGACGTTGGGGGGGGCAGATTAGGGGCTGATAAATATTATGTAGGTGTTGGAGATGTTAGGGGCAGCAGATTAGGGGTACATAGGTATAATGTAGGTTGCAGCGGTGTCCGGAGCGGCAGATTAGGGGTTAATTGTGTAATGCAGGGGTCAGCGATAGCGGGGGCGGCAGATTAGGGGTTAATAAATGTAAGGTTAGGGGTGTTTAGACTCGGGGTTCATGTTAGGGTGTTAGGTGCATAGGAAACAATGGGGCTGCGTTAGGAGCTGAACGCTGCTTTTTTCAGCCCAAACTGCCCCATTGTTTCCTATGGGGGAATCGTGCACAAGCACGTTTTTCCAGCTAGCCGCTACCGTAAGCAACGCTGGTATTGAGAGTTGAAGTGGCAGTAAATATGCTTTTACGCTCTCTTTTTAGAGCCTAACGCAGCCCTTCAGAGAACTCTCAATACCAGCGTTGTTTAGAAGCAGCGCTAGAAAAAGACGCATAGCTAACGCACCCCTTTGGCCGCAAAACTCTAAATCTAGGTGTTAGTGTTTAATGTCCCTTTAATTAAACAGACTTTTTAATGAGCTGTTCTAACTTTAACACTCCCTCCCTAGTGCATCTCAAGAAGCTAGTGTTCTGTGCTAGCTGCAAATTTATCAAAGTTAGTCCGGAGTAACTCACCCCTCCTTACGGGCTGCTAGAAACTGCTAGAGCACATCAGACACTGGGAAGCCTTCAGTCCTTCTGTCGTACCTACCGTATCCCAAACGGACGCCTATGGTTACGATCTGGGCCCCCACTGATGCCTGATGGCTTCCGTCCCCTGCTCCACAGACACTATTCATCTCGAGGGTTGACGTCAGATGCCGGAATCTCTGCCGGCTCCTCTCCACTGTCAATCAGACACACCAATTCAGCCATTGGAACAGCAGCCTCTGGATCAAAGAATGTCACCAACACTGCCAAGTGCCGAGACACAAGCTGGGTAGATAGACATCAAATTAGAACAAAAGGAAAAATACCAGCAAGCCTCAGGCACATAACAATAACTTTTATTTTAGGAAAAACAAAACTAAAAAAAAAGCATATTAAGAACAACAGTGCAGAAGTGTCTTACGCGTTTTGGCATTAGAACACCTTTATTATTTTTAATGAGCTAACACACCCTACTCAGAGTATTTTATATGCTCCAGACATTGATTTTCTGCTTTAGTGGTTTGCGTCCTGTGTTTGATAGAGCTAAAAATATTAGTTCCAGTCAACAATGTTCCTTTAATTCATTAAAGGGCCACTGTAAGTAAATATTTTCTATGCCTGTTACTAACTAACTACCCCAAATACGCTTTTTATCAATAGCATTTCATTAACATATCTCTACCGTATATCAGAAATCTTGTCTGCAAATTTAATTCTTTTCCAAACCCACTCCGTGGGTATCCTTTGCTCTGTACCAATCCGTTTACAATACCTAAGTTTCAAAATGGCGCTTTAAACACAATTTCATTGGTTTAAGTATTTTGAACATGCAGTGCTGAAAATAGTGGGCAGGTTAACGTGACATCATCGGGGAATAAAAGATATAACTTTTATAACGTTATGAAACTTCGTTTTGGATAAAATATAGGTCAGTAGGTTTTAATTAATGTTTATTAACTTTAATATGTTAGTTGTTTGGCTTAAAAATTATAACAGAAAGTAATCCTTTAAGTTGAAAGGAACCATAGCGAACAGATCTGCATCAAATCGAATGCCCGGAATTGCAGACTGATATACTGTAGTAACCAAATAGCAGACCGATATAGTAAATGAATAAGAAAAAAATCTGTATATAATTGTATCAATTCAGATGCGATAGCTGGCGAATGAATGATAAATTAGAAGCCAATCTAATAATTAGTGAATATTTAAATTTATCAAACTGTCTTCCTACTGGATACGTTTTTTTATTTACTTTTTAAATCATGTGATGAAAAAGGATACATTCTCGATGGAAAGTAGTAACAGTATGCAGCAAAACGTGTATTAATAAGTGGACAAGGAAAATATTTGTTAAATTATTTTATTTTCATTAAGAGAGGCTGTTGCAAAAGCAAAAAAATAATATGGCTTCAGCAGAATATGGACACACAAAATTTTATAAAAGTGTCCAGTTTTCCTACCAGCAAAATATATGGATCGTGTTCTCCAGAACTACGATTTTATCATAGGAAAATGTATAAGTCAAAGCTAAGCAGTAAGGAAATTGTTATTGTGGGGAAGATAAGCCAGGAGGTGTCTGCACAGGTAGTGAACCCTGGAATGTAATATTCGGGAGATATACATAATGCTTGAAAATTCTTTACATAGCAGCCAGAACTGCATTTAAAAGCCTTGAGAAAGTTGCCCAACTCATTACAACCACAACATTGGACAGCGATCCTGTGGCCATAAAGTGTGACATGGACAGAAGCTTCAACATACTTGGGATGGCTTGTGTTCAAAAAGTTACTGGTTCTAAATCATCTTGGATTTCGTTAAAAAGGGAAACTATTCACTATTTCATGGTCTGTAAGTGATTCCAGTCCACATCAATGCAGAAAACCCTAGGAACCCTAGGAATCTTCTTTGTAGGACAGGTTCTTCCCTTTGCTGTTGGTGTCTCTTGTGTGTTCAAAGTAAAATGGTAGCAGCCAGAGTGTAGACCAACACTTCTATGTTTTCTCAACAAGCAGGAAAAAAAAAGTTTTTTATGTGAGTAATAGTCCCAACTCAATATTTGTTATCTGGGCCTATTGCAAGATGGAAAAATTAGACACAAGAGTGTGATGACTTTGAGAACTTAATCTAACTAGGCTAAGTACAGGCAGAAAAAAGCTTAAATAGTTCACACTTGAACTTACATCAAGCGGCCGATTTAGCGGATCATGTCCACCCGACATCAATAAATGCGACAGTATACGCTGTCAACATTTATCATTGCACAAACATTCTCCAAATGCTTGTGCAATGCCGCACCATGGTGGCTTTTAGCAGTTGGAAGACGGCGAGGTGGTCTTTGCTTACCTTCCAACATTTTTGCTACCCCTATATTGAAAACCATGGTTGGTTTTTCTCAAGATAATGCTGTTCAGGGGTTGTCTCAGCCTTCTGTTAACATGTCCCAGTCTTTGACAGATTCACATGCAGTGCCCTGCGGTTTCTATGTCAGTCTCTGGGAGTGTTTGTTTGCCTAAAGACTTTGCTGCGCAGTTGACTTCTGCAGTTTCTGCAGCCCTAAGTGCTTTACCTAGTTCTGGTAAAGGGAAGAGGAAATCTAAGAACATTTCTATGGGTTCTGATTCCGCCAAGACTGATTTGGTTAGTCTTTCTCAGTTATCTAGCGAGGATCATTCCTCTGCAGCTTTTGAGATCTCTGATTCAGAAAGAAACTGGAGGGTTGTTTAAGAAAGATATTTCTTCATCTGGGTTTGCAGTGGCAACCAGTTGCTAGTATGCGACAGATGCTGGTGCAGCCTCTTATTGGTGTGACTCTTTGAGGCCTATCTATCAAGCTCCGAATGGAGCTTGAAGGGCTGTGTGTATGGCGAGTCTTCAGACTCGCCAGAAACAGCAGTTATGAAGCAGCGGTCTAAAGACCACCGCTCTATAACCCTGTCCGCCTGCTCTGAGCAGGCAGACAGACAACGTCGCAATTCAACTCGATCGAGTATGATTGGGTTAATTGACACCTCCCTGCTGGCATCCCATTTGCCGCGAGTCTGCAGGGGGCGGCGTTGCACCAGCAACTCACAAGAGCTGCTGGTGCAATGCTGAATACAGAGAGCGTATTGCTCTCCACATTCAGCGAGGTCTAGCAGGACCTTTGTTAAATTGGCCTCATTGTCTGATCTAATTTCAAAGGAGACTACTTTAGAGGAGATCCAGGATAGGATGAAGGCTCTAAAGCTGGCTAATACTTTTATCTGTGATGCCAGTATGCAAGTTGTTGGGCTGGGAGCCAAGATTTCTAGTTTTCAAATACTAGCCTGCAGAGTCCTTTGGTTAAAGTCTTGGTCTGTGGATGTGACTTCTAATCCAAGCTTCTGTCTCTACCTTTTAAGGGTAAGACTTTACACCCTGTTCCAAATTATTATGCCAATGATATCTTTCTCATTTACCTAAATAATTGATGCAAATAACAGTCAGCATAATTCTCATGTTATCAACTATTAAGAGTACAATTCAAATTTTATTGAACAAACCTCCTAATGATAACAGTATTTTTTTTCAAAATAAAAAACTTACAATGCACTGTTCCAAATTATTATGCACAGTAAGTTTCAAAACACTTTATAGGTTGAAAAGAACTGAAAATTGTCATTTTTTGTGTTTGCAGCATATTTACTGAAATCAAAAGCTATTTCAATCAAACTTTAAACAACATTTTAACTTTTTTTTTTTTTTTTAAATTCTTTTTTATTCAAGGAACACAGGTGCAATACAAAAGCAAATATAGTCACAATACATAAATCAATGAAGAGCATAGAGCAGCAGGTAGGTCAAATGCACATGCAGGGAAATAACATTACAGGGTGAGTTATTACAACTTGTAGAGCTGCGGATCCAGTAAATGTGTAGATTATTAAAACATGAGAGATATATACAGTTCTACTGAATTCAAAGTTGGCATGGTTATGGGACGTACTTTTTATGAGTGGAAGTAATGCTTTCAACATATATAGAGAATTAAAATACCGGGGCAACCCACAACAAGGTCACCTGAGTTCTTTAATTTTTTCCATTAAACATACACACAGACAAACTAACAAACAAACAAACAAACAAACAATAAACAAAACAACTTATCCAAACTAAACACGTATTCTAAACACAATCCCAATTGACTTTCAGATTTGATAGGTACGCCTTCCCTTTTGTAGATATGTAGACAAGCTGATAACGCATATATACCACCCAACAATGTGAAACAAACAAGCTTATGCGTTTAAAGTGATAGAGGGTCTACCAAAGCTCCATTAATAATAGTTTCCTTAGAGAGATGCGCCTGATTCTATTAATAAGTTGTCCTGTCTAATAGTTTACCCTCCACAGACAGCGGGCCAGCACTTAGATAAAAGGATATGACTGTGCAAAATGACATGTGAGGGCCCCAACCCGCTTAGCGTAAGACAAACCATTTATATAGCTTATTGTTTGAATGGGTTTTTTCAGGAATGGGTTAGTTATTTGGCTATATTCAAGAAAAGAGATATTGGCAATATACACACCGTCAACCCAAATATGATTTTTCTAGAAGAAATGGGGAAGGCTAACTTGCAATGGGGGTGTATTTGCGACTATCGCTAGTAGAGTGTACTGGAAATAGTTTACAATATTCACAAGAGATCACACTACTGGGGATAACCAGGACCCATGTGGGATAATCATACTAAAAGCTTAGTTACCCTGTAAAATAGTTTACAGTGAACAGTGGGTCAGCATTTAAATTAGAAGATATAACTGTGTGATATGACATGTGATGGTCCCCGTCTATTTAGAGTGAAATGACTTGTATAACTTGATAGTTGAGTGGGTTTTTCAGAGATGTTTTAATTTCCTGGATATGTCTGAGGGGAATAATATTGGCGTTATTCGTATTGTCAGCCTAAATATGCTTTTACTGAGGAATATGAGCAAGACTAAGTTACAATGAGGGTGAGTTGACTTGTATAGATTGTACCACAGGTGGTTTGCAATATTTGCCGTAGTTCTCATCCCTGGGGGCAATCAGGGCATATATAAGATAACCATAACAAGAGATCAATAGGGCAATGTATGTTGTTGAGAATAAATAACCATTTGCTACTGAATTACACATAGATGTGGATGAATCTCTAATCTACCAGGGTGCAGTTGGATTGACCAATTCAACTCATAATTTGTACAGTGTTTCGCATTTTATCAATTAGGGAGCACAAATAATATAATAAAACTATAACAAAAACAAACCGTATCTACAACAGCAACATCCAATATAACCCAATCTACCTTTCTATGGGGTAAAATAGAGTATGTCAGCTGCTGTCTAATAGATAAACTTACAGGGTGGAAATAATTTATAGATGATAGATATATATATATATATTTTTTTTTTAGGTAGATCTAGACTAAGTGGTATGCGCACTCAATGCTGCTAATGGATTATACTGCCCAAATAGTTTGCTTTAATATCCTGAAAGGTGAGAGAAAGAAAAAGAAAAGAAAAAAAAAAAGAGCAGCAAAACGATCAGGATCAGACCTATATGTAGAAGCAACACACATATAACATGGTCAGGTTTAAGAGCAAGTTAAGTTAAGGCATCCTTTGACTGATAAGTTTGCAAAGTGGATGGGGTAAAGCAAATGCACTCAAGTATTTCAATATGCTAACAGTTCCACAATTGTACCGCAGTTAGATGTAGATACAAGATCAGTCAGAGTATCAAAACTGGGGTAGACCTACATACACATGCCAGGAAAATAAAGATCAACTATTGCAACAGGGGGTAAAGGGTAGGTCACACTGAAATATTACCTATACCACACATGTAGAGGGACCCCTTGTTACCTCGGGGTAATCAGCATTAGTAAAAGAAAATCTAGCTCTAAAAGTAAAACAGATAAGACCATCAAATTTATAGTAGATATAAACAGCAGTTCCATCCCTGGGGTATGCCCAGTTGTGAGTCAAACAGTGTTTCTGAGCAGTTCAAAACATAGGATAATTACAGCGGTATACTGGCCAGCAGTTGGGACAGTCATGCAGACAGTCAGCCGATGCCCCTTGCTCTGCAGTCATATTTAATATTGACCTGAACATGGGTTCTCCGTGTGTATACGTGTGCCGGTATCTGGCGTCTTCTAATAGCTCTGCGGGAACTGCTCCACGCTTCTTCAGTTTTGACGGTAAGTAGTGTAGCTGTGAGGCTAAGGTTTTTGGGTCCGTACATGTAATGATCTTGCCGATCCTCGGGTGCAGTGGAAATAGCACACGAGGCGATAGAAGTCACGGCTGTAGTCGTAATGGGGTTAACAATGCCATGAGCCACTGTCATTTCCAAGTGTGGACTCAGATCTGTAGCTGGGGCTGTGACACTTGCCGAGTGGGTCATAGGCGGCAACAGTGCGCTGTTCTCTGAAGACATAGCAGGTTTCCAGACGAGTTTCGTATGGGATACCAAATCCGGAGCCGTGTTAGTTAGCATGTGGGCCAACTGAGAAGTTAGCAATTTCTCTTGTAGGTCGCTGGTCGGATCCTTTATGCGATGCACTAGTTTGATAGCGGGAGAGAGCGCTCCGGTCACCATTTCACTCCTCCATAAGGATTTGGGGGCTATTAGGCTGTCATCAACCAGTGTTTGGGACACGGGGCAGAGTGTAGCATTCTGTGACGTAGGTTTGATGCCCAGCGTCCCTTGATGGCCCGTTTGTTTCTTAGATTGCAGCATCGTGCACAAGCCTGCACAAGAGTCTAGGAGTCTCTCTAGTTTAGGTAAGAGCAAATTCTGTAGTTCGGTTATAATGTAGGTAACATCATGACAGTCTTTAGTGGTGGGTATCGCCATTATATCGGAGCAGGAGCCAAGTGCTAGAGTATATACAGCGTGGCAGTAACTCCCGCCACAGAGCCTAACGGCTGTTATTCTTCAGATTGACTTTCCGGGGTAGAAGAGCTGTTATTCCTTCTGTCTGCTAGTTGGTCTCGGACAGCTTACCTGTCAAGAGAAATGCAGATGGCATGGGTAGGTGGCTGCAATATTAAAATAAGAAGAGATTTTCCTCGGAGCTGATACAGCTTGCAGCCATCTTGTAGAGCCGCCCACCGGAAGTCCATTTTAACTTTTTAAACATTTTAACAGGTCACGTTACATTTTAACATAACCTTATTTGATAGCAGCTTCACAAGTCTTGCATCCATTGAACTTGTGAGTTTTTGGACAGTTTCTGCTTGAATTTGTTTGCAAGATGTCAGAATAGCCTCCCAGAGCTGCTGTTTGGATGTAAACTGCCTCCCACCCTCATAGATCTTTTGCTTGAGGATGCTCCAAAGGTTCTCAATAGGATTGAGGTCAGGGGAGGATGGAGGCCACACCATGACTTTATCTCCTTTTATCCCCATAGCAGCCATTGATGCAGAGGTATTCTTTGCAGCATGAAGATGGTGCATTGTCATGCATAAAGATGATTTTATTACGGAAAGCATAGTTCTTCCTTCTGTACCAGGGAAGGAAGTGGTCAGTCAGGAACTCCACATACTTTGCAGAGGTCATCTTTACACATTCGGGGACCCTAAAGAGGCCGACCAGCTCTTTTCCCATGATTCCGGCCCAAAACATGACTCCACCACTGCCTTGCTGATGTCACAGCCTTATTGTTGGAACAGGGTGGCCATCCACCAACCATCCACTACTCCATCCATCTGGACCATCCAGGGTTGCACGGCACTCATCAGTGAACAGGACTGTTTGAAAATTAGTCTTCATGTATTTTTCTGCCCAATGCAGCCGTTTCTGCTTGTGAGCATTGGTCAGTGGTGGCTGAATGGAAGGTTTTTGCACAGTTGCAAGACTGTTGGAGGACTCTACACCTTGATGTCCGTGGGACTCCAGAGACACCAGCAGCTTCAAATATCTGTTTGCTGCTATGTAATGGTATTTTAGCAGCTGCTCTCTTGATCCGATGCATGGATCTGGCAGAAAACTTCCTCAATGTGCCTTTATCTGCACGAACCCGTCTGTGCTCTGAATCAGCCACAAATCTCTTAATAGTGCGATGATCACGCTTAAGTTTTCATTAAATATTTAATGTTTTCATACCTTTTCCAAGGCATTGAACTATTTCACTCTTTTTGGCAGCAGAGAGATCCTTTCTCTTCCCCATTTTGCTTGAAAATGGTGTTCTGCTTAATAATGTGGAACACACTCCTTTAGTAGTTTTTTCTTTAATTGCGCTCACCTGGCAATCTAATTATCACAGGTGTCTGAAATTGTTTTCAGTGATCAAAAGAGCCCTGAGACACAATGCCATCCATGAGTTAAACTGAAAAAAAAAATGTAATCTTTGTGACACTGAAATAGAATTTGCATAATAATTTGGAACAGGGTGTATTTGGTCCTGGTCTGGCAGAGATCATTTCCACAGTTACTGGTGGAAAGGGAAGTTTTTTACCACAGGATAAGAAGAATAGACCCAAGGGTCATCAGACTTCTAATTTTCGTTCCTTTCGTAACTTCAAGGGACAGATATCTTCCATCTTCTAAATCTGAGCAAGCCAAGACTTTTTGGAGAGCTAGCCAGCCCTGGGACAAGGGTAAGCAATCCAGAAAGCCTTCCACTGAGGCTAAGTCTGAATGAAGGTGCCACCCCTGATCCAGGTCTGGATTAGGTAGGGAGCAGGCTTTCCTTTTTTCAACAGGCTTGGATTTGCGACGTTCCAGATCCTTGGGCAGTGGAGGTAGTCTCCCAGTTATACAGGATAGAATTCAAGTCTTGTCCCCCCAGGAACAGATTCCTATTATCAAGATTATCTGTAAACCAGGTAAAGAGAGAGGCCTTCTTAAACTGTGTAAGGGATTTCCCAGTTCCTCTAGCAGAACAGGGTCAGGGATTTTATTCAAATCTTTTTGTAGTTTCCAAAAAGGAGGGAACTTTTCGACCCATTCTTGACTTCCCAACAAGTTGCTTAAGGTTCCGTCCTTCAGAATGGAGATAATTCATTCTATTCTCGCTCTAGTTCAGGAGGGTCAGTTTCCAGCAAGGATGCATAGCTTTATGTGCCTATCCACGGGGAACATTTTATTTTCCTGAGGTTTGCTTTTTTGGACCAACATTTCCAATTTGCAGCCCTGCCTTTCGGCCTCACCACTGCTCCTCAAATCTTTACGAAGGTTCTAGGGGCTCTTTTGGCTGTGACCAGATCTCTAGGGATTGTGGTGGCTCCTTACCTGGACAATATCTTGGTCCAGGCGCCATCTTTTCAGTTAGCAAGATCACATACAGATTCTCTGTTAGCTATTCTCGTCTCTCACAGGTGGAAGGTGAATCTAGGGAAAAGTTAATTGGTGCCAAGTACCAGGGTATGTTTTCTGGGGACAATCATAGACTCAGTATCTATGAAGATTTTTTTGATGGAGGTCAGAAAATTCAAGCTTCTGGAGGCCTGTCATTCTCTTCAGTCCTCTGTTAGTCCATCGGTGGCTGTATGCATGGAAGTAATTGGTCTCATGGTGGCATCCATGGACATTATTCCATTTGCTCGCTTCCATCTGAGACCTCTACAGTTATGTATGCTCAATCAATGGAATGGGGACCACTCAGATCACTCTCAGAGGATAGTTTTAGACACTCAGACAAGGATGTCTCTATCTTGGTGGATCTCCAAAGACCATTTGTCTCAGTGCACTTGTTTCCTGAGACCTTCTTGGGAGATTGTGACCACGGATGGCAGCCTGTTAGGCTGGGGAGCAGTTTGGGGGTCCCTAAGAGCTCAGGGACTTTGGACTCAGGAGGAGTCTGTCCTCCCTATAAATATCCTAGAATTGAGAGCAATTCTCAATGCTCTATCAGCTTGGCCTCAACTGAGTTTAGTCCGGTTTATCAGATTTCAATCGGACAACATCACTTTGGTGGCGTATATATCAACCACCAAGGAGTTTTGTTAGCTATGAAGGAGGTGACTCGCATTCTTCAGTGGCAGAGTCTCACAATTGTCATCTCTCTGCCATTTATATCCCAGGGGTGGAAAACTGGAAAGCCGATTATCAGAAGGCTACTTCTTCTACTCTCTCCTTCTGGTTGAGAAGTGTTATTTGATTGGCTTATGAGACAGCTGGACAGCAGCCTCCAGAGAAAATTACGGCTCACTCCACTAGGGCTGTCGCTTCCTCTTGGGCCTTTAAAAATGATGATTCTATGGAACAGATTTGCAAGGCAGCCACTTGGTCATCATTGCATACTTTTTCCAAATTTGATGTTTTTTCCTCAGCTGAGGCTGATTTTTAGAGTAAAGTTCTTCAAGCGGTGGTGTTTTCTGTTTAGGTTTGCCTGTCTTGTGTATCTCTCCCTTCCATTCTGTGGACTCTAGCTTTGGTATTGTTTCCCACTAGTAATTGAATAGATTTGTGGACTCTCCATGCCATTGGAAAGAAAACATAATTTATACTTACCTGATAAATTATTTTCTTTCCTGGCATGGAGAGTCCATGACCCGCCCTTATTTTAAGAACATTTTTTTGTCATTTTTCTAAACCTCAGGTACCTCTATACCCTTTGTGTCTTCTTCTCTTTCCATAATTCTTCGGCTGAATGACTGGGGATTGTGGGTAGTGGGAGGATACTTGAAGCTTTGCTGGGGTGTTCTTTGCCTCCACCTGGTGGCCAGGAGTTGAATTCCCACTAGTAATTCAATGGATTCGTGGACTCTCTATACCAGGAAAGAAAATAATTTATCAGGTAAGTATAAATTATGTTATCAATTTTTCTTCGTTCTCTTGGTAAGCAGGAATGTAAGCATAAGAGCTGGCCCATTTTCGGTTCAGCACCAGGGTAGTGCTTTCTGATTGGTGTCTAAATGTAGCCACCAATCAGCAAGTACTGCCCATGTGCTGAACCAAAGATTGGGCCCTCCTCCGTAATCTTACATTCCTGCTTTTTCAAATAAAAATACCAAGAGAACTGAAAAAAATGATAAAAAGGAGTAAATTAGAAAGTTGCTTAAAATTGCATGCTCTATCTGAATCATGAAAGAAATTTTTTTATTCAGTATTGCTTTAAGTCCAACAATTAAACAAAATCAACAATCAAAGGAGCAGAGGCACTGAATGCGGAATTTATAAAGACTATGGGTCAGATTACAAGTGGAACGCTAAATACCACTTGCAAGCAAGCGATATTGTGCACTGTTATTACAAGTGAATCACAAGGGGAACACAAGCTCGCATTTGCATTGCTAGGAAGCATTGCGCGCACAAGACCATGCTTCTGTAGGATCTATTTTTAGGGCATTTTGGTCACTTTTAGAATCTAATCTCTGGTTAATTTTTGGAGCCCTAATTGCTACCACAAGCTCGTAGTAGCAATAACTAGCTACTTGTAATGACTGGTTAATTATTGCGCTCCCGCAAACAGGCAAATTTGCCCGTTTGCGGGAACACAATAATTCAGCGCTCCACTTGTAATCTAGCCCCTATGTAGACCTTGTTAACTGTCTCATTTTGTTGTTTTCTCTCATTAAATGGATACTAAACCCAATTTTTTTCTTTCATGATTCGGATAGAGCACGCAATTTTAAGCAATTTCCTTATTTATTCCTATTATTAATTTTTCTTTGTTCTCTTGCTATCTTTATTTCAAAAAGCAGAAATGTAAGGTTAATAGCCGGACCATTTTTGGTTCAGAACCTGGGTAGCACTTGCTGATTGGTGGCTACATTTAACCATGAAGAAAGAGAAAATGAATATGTCAAAAACTCACAGAAAACAGTTTCTACATATGATGCTATAAAAAAGGGGGGGGGGGTGATGGTTCTAATGTAGAAGTCACTTTATCCAGAATTCAAAGTAGTTGGAAATCACGCACAGATATGTGATTGGCTGCTTACTGAATTGTCCCTCAATCATATGAGGTGATGGTATAGCTCAGTGGGGGTGAGGGAGATGATTCTCAATCCTTCTGTCCCCTAATTGCGACGTCTCTCAGAAGTAAAGCTTTGCCCTGGATTTCTTCATAAGTTTGTGGGGTAAAGGAAGGCTCGATTTAGGTATAAGGGCTCCAAATGCACCCTGCAATGCCTTATATGTAGTCAGGTATCTGACTGATAATAAATTGATACAGTGAATCACGGTTGCGCTTGTCTAATTTTTTGTCTTTGTTTTACTTTTTAAAGAAGACCAGACGTCAATCTTGGTCTTGTGGATCGCAGCACCGGAACATTCCTATAAGGAGGATACTTACAAAAAGACTCCACCATTAAGTTGGATTGAGAATTCAATCTCTTATTATTTCACTACATCAGTGAAAAAGTGGACTAATTTGAGACCTGGTATCCACAACATACGGTGATTTATTTCCACATTTATTTTGGATACAGTGTTGCTCGTTATACATTATATAGGACAATGTTAAGTTTTTGATTGTTATTTGATCTTATGAGAAATCCACAATTTCCATATAACATTGTTCCTGTTTCTTCTACAAGATACGACGAGTCCACGGATTTCATCCTTACTTGTGGGATATTATCCTCCTGCTAACAGGAAGTGGCAAAGAGCACCACAGCAGAGCTGTATATATAGCTCCTCTCTTCCCCTCCACCCCCAGTCATTCTCTTGGCCTGTGTTATACTAGGAAGACATGGTAAAGTGAGGTGTTAGTTTTAGTTTCTTCAATCAAGAAGTTTTTTTATTTTAAATGGTACCGGTGAGTACTATTTTCCTCAGGGGGATAGGGAAGAAAATTTCTGCCCTGAGGTTGATGATCTTAGCAGTTGTAACTAAGATCCACGCTGGTTCCCACAAGACTTCTGAAGGTAACTATGAGACATCTTCAGTGTGGAGACCGGTTTCATGCTACAAGCAGCATTAAGGTATGTGCAGCCTTTTTTATTCTGAGGAGACTTGGTATATCAGAACTGGCTGGCATTTATTTCCCTGTATGGGAATGGGGTAAGCAGTAATCCTATTTTACTAAGAGGGGTATTACTGGATTCCCTAGATTTTATTTCTAAATGGTTGACTTATATGGGCATTTTGTGACATGGGAGAAACAAAGAAAAACTATACATTACGTTTTATTTTGGCATTGACACCATGTTTAATGGTATGTTTGAGGGGTTATATTGTGTTGTGCATAACTTAGGTGTAAAACCGCTTCCCATGCGGATGTGTTTGGGCCTACGCCGGCATCGACCTTAAGGGGCGGGGCTTATTTTCCAGCGCTCAGATGCGCACTTCCTTCAGGCTAGGAAGCAGCAAGCAGTAACTCCGGTGGCTCCTGGACTGTGCAGCTGGTCTGGAGTGTTGGAAAGTTGTTTCGAAGTACCCTGGGGGCAGGTAGGCGCCACAGAGGAGCTGTGGCGAGGTGCAGAGGGTATTTTTGACTGTTAACATATTGTTGATTTAAGTACTTTAAGAGCCTTATTTCTGTCCTTACTTCTGGGTGCAGTAATTTTTGAGTAAACCAACGATTTAAAGTTAAATTTGGAGTTAATTTAACGTTGTTTAAGCATTTTGGAAAAATTGTTCACTTTTTCTTTACTTAAAGGCGCAGTACACGTTTTTTCAAAAGTTTATTTCTGACATTGAGGAATCTGAATCTCATTGCTCTATGTGTTTAGAAGCTATTGTGCAACTCCCTCTAACATTGTGTAACTCTTGTACTGAAAGAGCCTTACATTGTAAAGACCATATATTAGGTCAAGAAAGTGTGCCTAAGGATGATTCTCAGTCTGAAGAGAATCAGGATATGCCATCCAATTCTCCCCAAGTGTCACAACCTTTAATGCCCACACAAGCAACGCCAAGTACTTCTAGTGCGTCTAATTCTTTTACTCTGCAGGAGATGGCTGCAGTTATGTCAACTACCATTACAGAGGTATTATCTAAATTACCAGTGTTGCAGGGTAAACGCAGTAGGTCAAGTATTAATGTAAATACTGAATCCGGTGATGCTTTATTAGCTATTTCGGATGTACCCTCACAGTGTTCTGAGTTGGGGGTCAGGGAATTACTGTCTGAGGGTGAAGTTTCAGATTCAGGGAATGTTTTACAGATTCGGACACTATGTCTTTTAAATTTAAGCTTGAACATCTCCGCCTGTTGCTTAGGGAGGTTTTAGTGACTCTGGATGACTGTGACCCTATTGAAATTTCTCCAGAGAAATTGTGTAAAATGCATAAATATCTAGAAGTACCTACTTACACTGATGTTTTTCCGGTTACTAAGAGAATTTCGGAAATTATAAGAAAGGAATGGGATAGACCAGGTATACCGTTTTCTCCCCATCCTAATTTTAATAAAATGTTCCCCATATCAGACACCATTCGGGACTCATGGCAAATGGTCCCTAAGGTAGAGGGAGCTATATCTACCCTAGCTAAGCGTACAACTATACCCATTGAGGATAGTTGTGCTTTCAAAGACCCTATGGATAAGAAATTAGAGGGTCTACTAAAGAAATTATTTGTTAATCAGGGGTTTCTTTTACAACCTACGGCTTGCATTGTTCCAGTAACTACTGCAGCAGCTTTTTGGTTTGAGGCTCTAGAAGAGTCTCTTAAGGTTGAGACTCCATTAGATGACATCTTGGATAGAATTAAGGCTCTCAAGCTAGCTAATTCTTTTATTACTGATGCTGCTTTTCAAATTGCTAAATTGCCGCTTTTCAAATTGCTAAATTAGCGCAACGAATGCAGGATTTGCTATTTTAGCACGTAGCGCATTGTGGCTCAAATCTTGGTCTGCTGATGTCTCATCAAAAACTAAACTTTTAGCTATTCCTTTTAAGGGTAAGACCCTTTTTGGACCTGAATTGAAGGAAATTATTTCTGACATTACAGGAGGTAAAGGTCATGCCCTACCTCAGGATAAGTCGGTTAAGATGAGGGGTAAACAGAATAATTTTCGTTCCTTTCGGAACTTTAAAGGAGGACCCCCGCTTCCTCTTCTTCCACAAAGCAGGAAGGGAATTTTACCCAATCTAAGTCAGTCTGGAGACGCAACCAGAACTGGAATAAAGGTAAACAATCCAAAAAGCCTGTTGCTGCTCCTAACACAGCATGAAGGGGCGGCCCCCGATCCAGGACTGGATCTAGTAGGGGGCAGACTCTCTTTCTTTGCCCAGGCTTGGGCAAGAGATGTTCAGGACCCCTGGGCACTAGAAATAGTGACCCACGGTTATCAATTGGAATTCAAGGATTTTCTCCCAAGAGGGAGATTTCATCTTTCAAAATTATCTGCAAACCAGATAAAAAGAGAGGCGTTCTTACGCTGTGTAAAAGACCTTTTTACTATGGGAGTAATTTGTCCAGTTCCAAAATTGGAACAGGGACAAGGGTTTTACTCAAACCTATTTGTGGTTCCAAAAAAAGAGGGAGCGTTCAGACCTATCTTAGACCTCAAGTGTCTAAACAAATTTCTAAGAGTTCCATCATTCAAGATGGAGACAATAAGAAAAATGTTACCAATGATCCAGGAGGGTCAATATATGACTACTGTGGACTTGAAGGATGCTTACCTTCATATTCCTATCCACAAGGATCATCATCAGTTTCTAAGGTTTGCCTTCTTGGACAAACATTATCAGTTCGTGGCTCTTCCCTTCGGGTTGGCCACAACACCCAGAATCTTCACAAAGGTTCTAGGGTCTCTTTTGGTGGTTCTCAGACCGCAAGGCATAGCAGTGGCACCTTATCTGGACTATATTCTGATCCAGGCGTCTACATATCAGCTGACAAAATCTCACACGGACACAGTGCTGTATTTTCTGAGAACTCACGGCTGGTAGGTGAACATAGAGAAAAGTTAACTTGTCCCACAGACAAGGGTTCCTTTCTTGGGAACTCTGATAGACTCGGTCGCCATGAAAATATTTCTGACGTCAGAAAATCAAAGATTCTAAATACTTGCCGAGTACTTCAGTCCATTCCTCGGCCATCAGTAGCTCAGTGTATGGAGGTAATTGGATTAATGGTAGCGGCAATGGACATCATTCCGTTTGCTCGCTTTCATCTCAGACCACTGCAGCTGTGCATGCTCGAACAGTGGAATGGAAATTATGCGGATTTATCTCATCAGATAAATCTAGATCAAGAAACCAGAGACTCTCTTCTTTGGTGGTTGTCGCTGGATCATCTGTCCCAGGGGACTTGCTCCCGCAGACCCTCGTGGGTGATAGTGACAACGGACGCCAGCCTTCTGGGCTGGGGTGAAGTCTAGAATTCCCTGAAAGCTCAGGGTGTTTGGACTCAGGTGGAGTCTCTACTTCCAATCAATATTCTGGAACTGAGAGCAATATTCAATGCGCTTCAGGCATGGCCTCAGTTGGCTTCGGCCAAATTCATCAGATTCTAGTTGGACAACATCACGACTGTGGCCTATATCAATCATCAGGGGGGAACAAGGAGTTCCTTAGCGATGAGAGAGGTGTCCAAAATAATCTGTTGGGCGGAGGCCCACTTTTGTCATCTGTCAGCAATCCACATCCCAGGTGTAGAGAACTGGGAAGCGGATTTTCTAAGCAGACAGACGGCGACTGGAACAATGACGGGTCCTTTAAATGACGTCATCCAAGATGGCGTCCCTTCAATTCCGATTGGCTGATTGAATTCTATCAGCCAATCAGAATTAAGGTAGAAAAAATCCTATTGGCTGATCCAATCAGCCAATAGGATTAAGCTTGCATTCTATTGGCTGTTCCAAACAACCAATAGTATGCAAGCTCAATCCCATTGGCTGTTCTAATCAGCTAATAGGATTGAACTTCAATCCTATTGGCTGATTTTTCTACCTTAATTCCGATTGGCTGATAGAATTCTATCAGACAATCGGAATTGAAGGGACGCCATCTTGAATGACGTCATTTAAAGGACCCGTCATTGTTCCAGTCGCCATCGAAAGAAGAGGATGCTCTGCGCGGATGTCTTGAAGATGGACCCGCTCCACTCCGGATGGATGAAGATAGAAGATGCCGCCTGGATGAAGACTTCTGGCCGTCTGGAGGACCTCTTCTGCCCGGATAGGATGAAGACTTCAGACCATCTGGAGGACCACTTCTGCCTGGTTGGGTAAAGACGTCTCAAGGTAGGGTGATCTTCAAGGGGGTAGTGTTACATTTTATTAAGGGCGGATTGGGTGGGTTTTAGAGTAGGGTTGGGTGTGTGGGTGGTGGGTTGTAATGTTGGGGGGGTATTGTCTTTTTCTTTTTACAGGTAAAAGAGCTAATTACTTTGGGGCAATGCCCGCAAAAGGCCCTTTTAAGGGCTATTTGTAATTTAGTATAGGGTAGGGATTCTTATTATTTTGGGGGGCTTTTTTATTTTATTAGGGGGATTAGATTAGGTGTAATTAGTTTAAATAAATTGTAATTATTTTTTAATTTTCTGTAATTTAGTGGTTTTTTTTTCGTAATTTAGTTTTTTTAATTTAATTGTAATTAATTGTAGTTAATTTAGGTAATTTATTTAATTATAGTGTAGTGTTAGGTGCAATTGTAACTTAGGTTAGGATTTATTTTACAGGTATATTTGTATTTATTTTAACTAGGAAGTTATTAAATAGTTAATAACTATTTAATAGCTATTGTACCTGGTTAAAATAATTACAAAGTTACCTGTAAAATAAATATAAATCCTAAAATAGCTATAATATAATTATAATTTATATTGTAGCTATATTAGGATTTATTTTACAGGTAAGTATTTAGCTTTAAATAGGAATAATTTATTTAATAAGAGTTAATTAATTTCGTTAGATAAAAATTATATTTAACTTAGGGGGGTGTTAGTGTTAGGGTTAGACTTAGCTTTAGGGGTTAATACATTTATTAGAATAGCGGTGAGCTCCAGTCGGCAGATTAGGGGTTAATAATTGAAGTTAGGTGTCAGCGATGTTAGGGAGGGCAGATTAGGGGTTAATACTATTTATTATAGGGTTAGTGAGGCGGATTAGGGGTTAATAACTTTATAATAATAGCGGTGCGGTCCGCTCGGCAGATTAGGGGTTAAAAAGTGTAGGCAGGTGGAGGCAACGTTGTGGGGGGCAGATTAGGTGTTAATAAATATAATATAGGGGTCGGCGGTGTTAGGGGCAGCAGATTAGGGGTACATAGGTATAATGTAAGTTGCGGCGGTGTACGGAGCGGCAGATTAGGGGTTAATAATAATATGCAGGGGTCAGCGATAGCTGGGGCGGCAGAATAGGGGTTAATAAGTGTAAGGTTAGGGGTGTTTAGACTCGGGGTACATGTTAGGGTGTTAGGTGCAGACGTAGGAAGTGTTTCCCCATAGGAAACAATGGGGCTGCGTTAGGAGCTGAACGCTGCTTTTTTTTGCAGCCCCATTGTTTCCTATGGGGGAATCGTGCATGAGCACGTTTTTGAGGCTGGCCGCGTCCGTAAGCAACTCTGGTATCAAGAGTTGAAGTTGCGTTAAATATGCTCTACGCTCCTTTTTTGGAGCCTAACGCAGCCATTCTGTGGACTCTCAATACCAGAGTTATTTTAAAGATGCGGCCAGAAAAAAGCCAGCGTTAGCTACGCGGGTCGTTACCGACAAAACTCTAAATCTAGCCGTAAGTTAGCTACAATGTAACTATTAGTTATATTGCAGCTATCTTATGGTTTATTTTATAGGTAAGTATTTAGTTTTAAATATGAATAATTTATTTAATAATAGTATTTTTATTTAGATTTATTTAAATTATATTTAAGTTAGGGGGGGTTAGGGTTAGACTTTGGTTTAGGGGTTAATAAATTTATTATAGTAGCGGCGACGTTGGGGGCGGCAGATTAGGGGTTAATAATTGTAGGTAGGTTGCAACGACATTGGGGGCAGCAGAATAGGGGTTAATAACTATAATGTAGGTGTCAGCGATGTTAGGGGCGACAGATTAGGGGTTCATAAGTATAATGTAGGTGGCGGCGGTGTACGGAGCGGCAGATTAGGGGTTAATAATATAATGCAGGTGTCTGCGATGTTGGGGGCGGCAGATTAGGGGTTAATAAGTGTAAGATTAGGGGTGTTTAGACTCGGGGTTCATGTTAGGGTGTTAGGTGTAGAAATAACTTTTATTTCCCCATAGGAATCAATGGGACTGCGTTAGGAGCTGAACGCTGCTTTTTTGCAGGTGTTAGACTTTTTTTTAGCCGAATCTGCCCCATTGATTCCTATGGGGAAATCGTGCACAAGCATGTTTTGCCAGCTTACTGCTACCGTAAGCAGCACTGGTATTGAGGTGAGATGTGGAGCTAAATTCTGCTCTACGCTCAATTTTTTGCGGCTAACACCGGGTTTCTGAAAACCCGTAATACCAGCGTTACTGTAGGTGAGCGGTAAGGAAAAACTGTGCGTTAGCACCACACACCATTACCAACAAAAACTCGTAATCTAGCCGAGTGTGTTTCTGGGATTCTAGCGCTGGTGACCCTTCTTTATATGCAATTTACATATGTATCTATGTATGTATGTGTATATATGTATTTACTCACATATATACAAATATAAACACATAAATACGTATGTATACATATATGTGTGTATATATATATATATATATATCTCAATATATATATATATATACAATATATATATATATATATATATATATATAAAACACAGAAGGGGGACTGCTCTCCAAAACCGGACCAGGTACACATCCCATGACCCAGCAACATGCCAGCCCTGGGTGCTAAATAGCACTCACAAAAAGCTGTGCCATCACCGGAGTCATAGGCAGTTAACAAGATATGTAATTAATAGATTACTATCTAAAAGCTACAGGAGCTATTAATGAGTATAAAGTGGTGCAATGTTGTGCAGAAAAATGTGTCCAAATTCAGTGATGTGGTGCCAAAACGATTCAAGTTGATGTCTAAACACAGATAGATATCTAAAAACAGACAAGTTCAAATCAAATTAATCCAAATATGATCAATGTGAAAAAAATGTGTGAAAAAAGTAAGTCAAATATGTAAAACATTTACAGGGGGTATCAGTCCACAAAGTGTTCAAAAAGTTCGAAAAAAATTATATTAGTGAACGAAAATAATCCAAGTGATGTGTTGGAACCTTTGATCCTGGTTCTCCTAGTAGAAAGGGGTGGAATCACAGGATAGGGAAAAAACCATGGTAAAAACAAAAATACAAAAAGAAAATAGGTCGAAAAAATATGTTGAAAAAACCTGTGGAAAAAAAGATACAAACAATGTGTAGCAGGTTCACAAATAGTAACTCCCAATGGAAATGTGCTTACCAGTCTACGCGTTTCGGCCCCTCTAGGCCTTTATCAAGTTTTTTCGAACTTTTTGAACACTTTGTGGACTGATACCCCCTGTAAATGTTTTACACATTTGACTTACTTTTTTCACACATTTTTTTCACATTGATCATATTTGGATTAATTTGATTTGAACTTGTCTGTTTTTAGATATCTATCTGTGTTTAGACATCAACTTTAACCGTTTTGGCACCACATCACTGAATTTGGACACATTTTTCTGCACAACATTGCACCACTTTATCCTCATTAATAGCTCCTGTAGCTTTTAGATAGTAATCTATTAATTACATATCTTGTATCCTGTAAACTATTACTGTAACAAGTTTTACTTTCATAATAATATATTACATTACATATCTTGTACCTTGTATACTATTACTGTAACAAGTTTTAGTTCTGTACCATCATGGATCCATGAACTAGGAATTGTGCATATTGCCTGATTTTTTATCATCATCAACATTGATTTTTTATCATCATCAACATTGTTTTTAGCATTTGTTTATATTTTATATTTGTTTTTATGTTATTAAATTTGAACTGTTTTTAGATTTCCACATTTACACCTAGCCTCCGTTAGTTGGCGCCTGGTCACTTTATATCTGTATAACCACTCTCTAATAGGCGAAAGCTAGGTTTCGCCTTTTCCGGGCATATAGGTGTTAGTTGGCGCTCTAGTAGGACATACATATCTCATAGGCAGTTAACCCCAGGCAGGAGTGGGTGCAAGAACCATGGGGGATTACAAAACAAATACAACACATAAAGGAAACCCAGCACTCACCAGCTAGCTCACAGCTAAGATTTAAAATGGAAAGGTTAGTCACCGCATCTGGCCAAATGGGATAAGCTCAGGCACCACGTCAAGGTCCTTTCCAACACCTGAGTCCCTAACACAGCCACACAATGCAGGCTCTCAAAGCCAGACAAACTGGGAACAAGGGAGGGGTGCACAGGTATATGTAATCACCCAGCAACATACAAAACACGGAAGGAAGACTGCACTCCACAACCGGACCATGTACACATCCCATGACCCAGCAACATGCCAGCCCTGGGTGCTAAATAGCACTCACAAAAAGCTGTGCTGTCACTAGAGTCATAGGCAGTTAACCCCAGACAGGAGTGGGTGCAATCACCATTGGGGATTACAAAACAAATACAACACATAAAGGAAACCCAGCACTCACCAGCTAGCTCACAGCAAAGATTTAAAATGGAAAGGTTAGTCACCGCATCTACAAAACACGGAAGGGGGACTGCACTCCAAAACCGGACCAGGTACACATCCCATGACCGAGCAACATGCCAGCCCTGGGTGCTGAATAGCACTCACAAAAAGCTGTGCCGTCACCAGAGTCATAGGCAGTTAACCCCAGACAGGAGTGGCCTATGCCTATGACTCTGGTGACGGCACAGCTTTTTGTGAGTGCTATTTAGCACCCAGGGCTGGCATGTTGCTGGGCCATGGGATGTGTACATGGTCCGGTTTTGGAGTGCAGTCCCCCTTCCGTGTTTTGTATGTTGCTGGGTGATTACATATACCTTTGCACCCCTCCCTTGTTCCCAGTTTGTCTGGCTTTGAGAGCCTGCATTGTGTGGCTGCGTTAGGGACTCAGGTGTTGGAAAGGACCTTGACGTGGTGCCTGAGCTTTCCCATTTGGCCAGATGCGGTGACTAACCTTTCCATTTTAAATCTTAGCTGTGAGCTGGCTGGTGAGTGCTGGGTTTCCTTTATGTGTTGTATTTGTTTTTTAATCCCCCATGGTTCTTGCACCCACTCCTGTCTGGGGTTAACTGCCTATGACTCTGGTGATGGCACAGCTTTTTGTGGGTGCTATTTAGCACCCAGGGCTGGCATGTTGCTGGGTCATGGGATGTGTACCTGGTTCGGTTTTTAAATCTTAGCTGTGAGCTAACTGGTGAGTGCTGGGTTTCCTTTATGTGTTATATATATATATATATATATATATATATATATATATATATATATATATATATATATGTGCATTGGAGCCCTTTGCAGTCAATTAGCTGAAAGAATGAAAATTATATTTATGTAATATTCATGTTTAATAAAGTGTTCCAATGTTCTTCACATAGGGTAAAATGTTCTAAGTATTTATAAACAGCTATTCCTATTTATATCTGTGTGTGTATATATATATATATATATATATATATATCTACCTATATATAATTATATATATATATATATATATATATATATATATATATATCTCAATAGAGAAGCAAAAACACCTCTCAAAAGAAAAATAAAAGACCTCCCCTGTCCAGCACACAAGTATATCACCAATTAATGAAAAAATAGTGCCAGAAGAAGCACTGTAAATACTCCATGAGGGTGAAACGCGCGTCAAAACTGCTGTTCGATGTTCAGAGGGGTAGTGAGATGCTACCCCTCATGAACCACATTCCGGATACAAATCCAAATGGTGGTAGAGATTAGGGGGTTCTACAAACTTGCTCTGATCAGTTGGAGTTAAGCATTTTTCTTGAAACAGACTGGATCGTATACCGAATGGCTAACATCCACCTGGAAGAGGGTTGCGAAATATCACCGTAAAACTCTGTGTAATACTGTGTATCATGACAATTGAGAAGGCTAAGGTAGGATGCTTGTTTCCTCATATATATGTGTGTGTGTGTGTATAGATATATATTTTACCCCCAAATAATCATATATATTTAGAAATATGTATTTATGAATAATAGAACATATTATGCTATGTGAAGAACATTGCAATATATTACATGTTGGGTTAGTGCACTTGGTTAAATGTGATCGGGTATGCACAACTTGTTTTTTTCCCATTTTTGGTGCTCCATTTATGTCTATGGGGGAATACGTTAATGCATTTGCGCTATTCTACCTTCAGCTATTTGTCCGTTAGGTTAGCGCTTGTGTGAAAACCTTTTACTTTTGACTTGTAATACTAGCGCTACCCGGCACATGCAAAAAAACTTACTTTAAGCAGAGTTAACACGTGCATGGCAACGATAAATAACGCTACACTCATAATATAGCCCTTAGTTGGTAGGATTGCCTTAGTGCTTGTCTTTGCCAACTCTGATTGAAATTTATTCTATGAATCAACCACACATCTGGCCCTTCAACTTGAGATCATGACCCCTTTGTTCTGTAATTGCTTTTTTTAATGAAAAATATTTACAGCCCCAGCTTAAAGGACCATGCAATCCAAATAGAGCCTACAATTTAGACAACTTTCCAATTTTACTTGTATTATCAAATGTTCTTCATTCTCTTGGTATCTTTTGTTGAAGTCGTTGAAATGCACTATTGGGAGCTAGCTGAATAAATCATGTGAGCCAATGACAAGAGGCATATCAACTATTTAAACCCTTAAGGACCAACGACGTTCAGGGTACGTCCTACAAAAAAATGCACTTAAAGGGACATTAAACACTTTGAGATGGTAATATAAAATGATAAATTGTATATATAAAACAACTCTGCAATATACTTTCATTATTTATTTTGTCCTCTTTGACTGTAATTCCATTCTGAAATTGTAAGCTTTTCAGTTCCTGTTAGAAATGGAAGTGCAGAACACTGTTAAATCCAGCACAACCATTGGCTGCACATGTATAACTGTCCCTAATTGGCCACAGCAGAGAAGGTAACACAAGTTACAACATGGCAGCTCCCAGTGTTTTATAGACACTAAAACTTTACACTTATTTTGTCACTTTTTAAACAGCTAATGAAACTTTAAAAAATACATCTACATGTTAGTCATGGACTAATCTTTTCTTTGAATGCATCATTCTATCTAGCATGTATTTAGTGTTTAATGTCCCTTTAACGACCAAGGACATACCCTGTACGTCGTTGGTGTTTGAAAGCGGTGGAAGGGATACTGGTCGCTTCCAGCCACTTTCATGTTATTGCAGTGATGCCTCGATATTGAGGCATCCTGCAATAACCTTTTTTAGCCATCTGATGCAGAGAGAGCCACTCTGTGGCCCTCTCTGCATCAGACATCGATGGCCATGATCGTTGGTGGGTTGGAGGCGGGTGATCGACCATCGATGCAAGAAGGTCATCGCAGAGGGGCAGGATCACGTGTGGGGAGGTGCGCACGGGGGACTCACGGGGCCGCACACGCACATGCCGCGCATGTTTTCTGCTAAGGGTAAGGTGGGATAGAGGAGGGAGGGGGTTATCTAAGTGATTGGGGAGGGGGTTATCTAAGTGATCGGGGAGGGGGTGGGGGGGTTGGCTATTGAGGGGGGCAACTACACTACAGAAATTTTTTTTTAAAAATTTAAAAAAACATTTGGCGAGATTACGAGTTTTTGTCGGTAATGGTGTGCGTGTCTAACGCACAGTTTTCCCTCACCACTCACTTAAAGGGACAGTAAAGTCAAAACTAAACTTCCATGATTCAGATAGGGCATGCAATTTTAAACAACTTTCCAATTTACTTTTATCAAATTTGCTTTGTTCCCTTGGTGGTATTTTTGAAAAGCTAAACCTAGCTAGGCTCAAACTGATTTCTAAACAGTTGAAAACCGCCTCCTAGCTCAGAGCATTTTGAAAGTTTGTCACAGTTAGACTGTGCTAGTTCACATGTGTCATATAGATAACATTGTGCTCACTCCCGTGAAGTTATTTAGGAGTCTTCACTGATTGACTACACTGCATGTCTGTCAAAGGCACTTAGAAAAGGAGGCTGTCTGCAAAGACTTAGATACAAGGTAATCACAGAGGTAAAAAGTATATTAATATAACTGTGTTGGTTATGCAGAAATGGGGAATGAGCACTAAAGGGATTATCTATCTTTTTAAATAAGACATTTTTTGGTGTAGACTGTCCCTTTAAGACAACGCTGGTATTACGTTTTTTTTTAAACCCGGTGTTATCTGCAAAAAGGTGAGCGTAGAGAAAAATTTAGCTCCACATCTCACCTCACCAGCGTTGCTTACGGTAGCGGTGAGCAGGTAAAACGTGCTCGTGCACGATTTCCCCATAGGAAACAATGGGGCAGATTCAGCTGAAAAAAGACCTAACACCTGCAAAAAAGCAGCGTTCAGCTTCTAACGCAGCCCCATTGATTCCTATGGGGAAATAAAATTTATGTCTACACTTAACACCCTAACCTGAACCCCGAGTCTAAAGACCCCTAATCTTACACTTATTAACCCTTATCTGCCGTCCCCGACATCGCCGACACCTGCATTATATTTTTAACCCCTAATCTGCCGCTCTGGACACCGCCACCACCTACATTATCCCTATGAACGCCTAATCTGCTGCCCCCAACATCGCAGACACCTACATACTATTTATTAACCCCTAATCTGCCCCCCCAATGTCGCCGCAACCTACCTACATTTATTAACCCCTAATCTGCCGCCTCCATTGTTGCCGCTACTATATTACATTTATTAATCCCTAAACCTAAGTCTAATCCTAAATCTAACACCACCCCTAACTTAAATATAATTTAAATAAAACGAAATAAAATTACTACAATTAAATAAATTAATCCTATTTAAAACTATATACTTACCTATAAAATAAACCATAAGATAGCTACAATATAACTAATAGTTACATTGTAGCTAGCTAGTTTAGAGTTTATTTTTATTTTACAGGCAACTTTGTATTTATTTTAACTAGCTACAATAGTTATTAAATAGTTATTAAATATTTAATAACACCTAGTTAAAATAAGTACAAATTTACCTGTGAAATAAATCCTAACCTAAATTACAATTACACCTAACACTACACTATCATTAAATTAATTACATAAACTAACTAAAATTAGCTACAATTAAATAAAATAAACTAAAGTACAAAAACAAACACTAAATTACAGAAAATAAAAAAATAATTACAATTTATTTAAACTAATTACACCTAATCTAATCCCCCTAATAAAATAAAAAAGACCACCAAAATAATAAAATTCCCTACCCTATACTAAATTACAAATAGCCCTTAAAAGGGCTTTTTGCGGGGCATTGCCCCAAAGTAATCAGCTCTTTTACTTGAAAAAAATAAATACAATACCCTCCCACATTAAAACCCGACACCCACACACCCAACCCTACTCTAAAACCCACCCAATCCCCCCTTAATAAAAACCTAACACTAATCCCTTGAAGATCACCCTACCTTGAGCCGTCTTCACCCAGCTGGGCACAAGTGGTCCTCCAGAGGGGCAGAAGTCTTCATCCGATCCGGGCAGAAGAGGACCTCCAGACGGGCAGAAGGCTTCATCCAGGCGGCATATTCTATCTTCATCCATCCGGAGCGGAGCGGGTCCATCTTGAAGCCAGCCGACGTGGAGCATCCTCTTCTTCCGACGACTCCCGACAAATGAAGGTTCCATTAAATGATGGCATCCCTTGAATTCCGATTGGCTGATAGGATTCTATCAGCCAGTCGGAATTAAGGTAGGAAAAATCCTATTGACTGATTGGATCAGCAAATAAGATTGAAGTTCAATCCTATTGGCTGATTCATTTAGCCAATAGGATTGAGCTTGCATTCTATTGGCTGTTCCAATCAGTCAATAGAATGCAAGCTCAATTCTATTGGCTGATTGCATCAGCCAATAGGATTTTTCTTACCTTTATTCCGATTGGCTGATAGAATCCTAATTGGAACAGCCAATAGAATGTGAGCTTGATCCTATTGGCAGATTGGATCAGCCAATAGGATTGAACTTCAATCCTATTGGCTGATCCAATCAGCCAATAGGATTTTTCCTACCTTAATTCCGATTGGCTGATAGAATCCTATCAGCCAATCAGAATTCAAGGGACGCCATCTTGGATGACGTCATTTAAAGGAACCTTCATTCGTCGGGAGTCGTTGGAAGAAGAGGATGCTCCACGTCGGCTGGCTTCAAGTTGGACCCGCTCCGCTCCGGATGGATGAAGATAGAAGATGCCACCTGGATGAAGCCTTCTGCCCGTCTGGAGGTCCTCTTCTGCCCGGATCGGATGAAGACTTCTGCCCCTCTGGAGGACCACTTGTGCCCGGCTGGGTGAAGATGGCTCAAGGTAGGGTGATCTTCAAGGGGTAGTGTTAGGTTTTATTAAGGGGGATTGGGTGGGTTTTAGAGTAGGGTTGGGTGTGTGGGTGGTGGGTTTTAATGTGGGGGGGTATTGTATTTATTTTTTTCAGGTAAAAGAGCTGATTACTTTGGGGCAATGCCCCGCAAAAAGCCCTTTTAAGGGCTATTTGTAATTTAGTATAGGGTAGGGAATTTTATTATTTTGGGGGGCTTTTTTATTTTATTAGGGGGATTAGATTAGGTGTAATTAGTTTAAATAAATTGTAATTTTTTTTTCTGTAATTTAGTGTTTTTTTTTTGTACTTTAGTTTATTTTAGTTAATTGTAGTTAATTGTAGTTAGTTTATGTAATTAATTTAATGATAGTGTAGTGTTAGGTGTAATTGTAATTTAGGTTAGGATTTATTTTATAGGTAAATTTGTACTTATTTTAACTAGGTAGTTATTAAATAGTTAATAACTATTTAATAACTATTGTAGCTAGTTAAAATAAATACAAAGTTGCCTGTAAAATAAAAATAAACCCTAAGCTAGCTACAATGTAACTATTAGTTATATTGTAGCTAGCGTATGGCTTATTTTATAGGTATTTAGTTTTAAATAGGACTTATTTATTTAATTGTAGTAATTTTATTTAGTTTTATTTAAATTATATTTAAGTTAGGGGGGTGTTAGGGTTAGGGTTAGGGATAGACTTAGGTTTAGGGGTTAATAAATTTAATATAGTGGCAGCGACGTTGGGGTCGGCAGATTAGGGGTTAATAAATGTAGGTAGGTGTCGGCGATGTTAGAGACGGCAGATTAGGGGTTAATACAATTTAACTAGTGTTTGTGAGGCGGGAGTGCGGCGGTTTAGGGGTTAATATATTTATTAAAGTTGCGGCGATGTCCGGTCGACAGATTAGGGGTTAAAATATTTATTATAGTGTTTCCGATGTGGGGGGCTCGGTTTAGGGGTTAATAGGTAGTTTATGGGTGTTAGCGTACTTTGTAGCACTTTAGTGAAGAGTTTTATGTTACGGCGTAAGCCCATAAAACTCTTAACTACTGACTTTTAAATGCGGTAGGAGTCTTGACAGGAGAGGGTCTACCGCTCACTTCTTCTGAGACTTGTAATACTGGCGTTAGGCAAGTCCCATTAAAAAGATAGGATACGCAATTTACGTAAGGGATTTGCGGTAAGCTCGAGTCGCGGAAGAAAAGTGAGCAGTACACCTGTACCTGCCAGACTTGTAATGCCAGCGGGCGTTAAAAAGCAGCGTTGGGACCTCTCAATGCTGCTTTTTAAGGCTAACGCAAGACTCGTAATCTCGCCGATTATTTGTGACAAACAGGTTACTGGCAGTACCCAAGATGGCGCACTATAAGGTAGAGGGGGAGAGTTAGAGAGCTGTTTGAGGGGGATCAGGGAGGTTGGGGGCTAAGGGGGGATCCTACACAGCAGTATATATATATATATATATATATTTTAACTAATTTAAAAAAAAAAAAAAAACTTATTTTAGCACTGGCAAACTTTCTGCCAGTACTTAAGATAGCGGGGACAATTTTGGGGTGGGGGAGGGAAGAGAGCTTTTTGGGAGGGATCAGGGGGTGTGATGTGTCAGGTGGGAGGCTGATCTCTACACTAAAGCTAAAATTAACCCTACAAGCTCCCTACAAGCTACCTAATTAACCCCTTCACTGCTGTGCATAATACAAGTGTGGTGCGCAGCTGCATTTAGCAGCCTTCTAATTACCAAAAGCAATGCCAAAACCATATATGTCTGCTATTTCTGAACAAAGGGGATCCCAGAGAAGCATTTACAACCATTTGTGCCATAATTGCCCAAGCTGTTTGTAAATAATTTCAGTGAGAAACCTAAAGTGTGTGAAAAAGTAAATGTTTTCTTTTAATTTGATCTCATTTGGCGGTGAAATGGTGGCTATGAAATATACTAAAATGGGCCTAGATCAATACTTTGGGTTGTCTACTACACTACACTAAAGCTAAAATTAACTCTACAAGCTCTCTACAAGCTTCCTAATTAACCCCTTCACTGCTGGGCATAATACACGTGGTGTGCGCAGCGGAGTTTAGCGGCCTTCTAATTACCAAAAAGCAATGCCAAAGTCATATAGGTCTGCTTTTTCTGAACAAAGGGGATCCCAGAGAAGCATTTACAACCATTTGTGCCATAATTGCACAAGCTGTTTGTAAATAATTTCAGTGAGAAACCTAAAGTTGGTGAAAAAATTGGTGAAAAAGGGAACGATATTTTTTATTTGATTGCATTTGGCGGTGAAATAGTGGCATGAAATATATCAAAATGGGCCTAGATCAATACTTTGGGTTGTCTTCTAAAAAAAATATATACATGTCAAGGGATATTCAGGGATTCCAGACAGATATCAGTGTTCCAATGTAACTATCACTAATTTTGAAAAAAGTGGTTTGGAAATAGCAAAGTGCTACTTGTACTTATTGCCCTATAACTTGCAAAAAAGCAAAGAACATGTAAACATTGGGTATTTCTAAACTCAGGACAAAATCTAGAAACTATTTAGCATGGTTGTTTTTTGGTGGTTGTAGATATGTAACAGATTTTGGGGGTCAAAGTTAGAAAAAGTGTGTTTTTCCATTTTTTCCTCATATTTTATAAAAACTTTTTATAGTAAATTATAAGATATGATGAAAATAATGGTATCTTAGAAAGTCCATTTAATGGCGAGAAAAACGGTATATAATATGTGTGGGTACAGTAAATGAGTAAGAGGAAAATTACAGCTAAACACAAACACTAGAAAATTGTAAAAATAGCCCTGGTCCCAAACGGTCAGAAAATGGAAAAGTGCTGTGGTCCTTAAAGGGACACTGAACCCAAATTTTTTCTTTTGTGATTCAAATAGAACATTACATTTCAAGCAACTTTCTAATTTACTCCTATTATTAATTTTTCTTCATTCTCTTGCTATCTTTATTTGAAAAAGTAGGCATCTAAACTTTTTTTTTATTCAGAACTTTGGACAGCACTTTTTTATTGGTGGATAAATGTATCCACCAATCAGCAAGGACAACCCAGGTTGTTTACCAAAAATGGGCCGGCATCTAAATTCTAAATATTTTTGCATTTCAAATAAAGATACCAATGGCTAGATTTGGAGTTTTGTCAGTAACGACCCGAAAAACTAACGCCGGCTTTTTTCTGGCCGCACCATAAAAATAACTCTGGTACTGAGAGTCCACATAAAGGCTGTGTTAGGCTCCAAAAAAGGAGCGTGGAGCATTTTTAACGCAGCTTCAACTCTCGATACCAGAGTTGCTTACGGACGCGGCCAGCCTCAAAAACGTGCTCGTGCACGATTCTCCCATAGGAAACAATGGGGCTGTTTGAGCTGAAAAAAAACCTAACACCTGCAAAAAAGCCGTGTTCAGCTCCTAATGCAGCCCCATTGTTTGCTATGCGGTAACACTTCCTACGTCTGCACCTAACACTCTAACATGTACCCCGAGTCTAAACACCCCTAACCTTACACTTATTAACCCCTAATCTGCCGCCCCGCTATCGCCGACCCCTGCATATTATTATTACCCCTAATCTGCCGCTCCGTAAACCGCCGCTACTTACATTATCCCTATGTACCCCTAATCTGCTGCCCTAACATCGCCGACCCCTATATTATATTTATTATCCCCTAATCTGCCTCCCACAACGTCGCCTCCACCTGCCTACACTTATTAACCCCTAATCTGCCGACCGGACCTGAGCGCTACTATAATAAAGTTATTAACCCCAAATCCGCCTCACTAACCCTATAATAAATAGTATTAACCCCTAATCTGCCCTCCCTAACATCGCCGACACCTAACTTCAATTATTAACCCCTAATCTGCCGACTAGAGCTCACCGCTAGTCTAATAAATGTATTAACCCCTAAAGCTAAGTCTAACCCTAACACTAACACCCCCCTAAATTAAATATAATTTTAATCTAACGAAATTAATTAACTCTTATTAAATAAATTATTCCTAATTAAAGCTAAATACTTACCTGTAAAATAAATCCTAATATAGCTACAATATAAATTATAATTATATTATAGCTATTTTAGGATTAATATTTATTTTACAGGTAACTTTGTATATATTTTAACCAGGTACAATAGCTATTAAATAGTTAAGAACTATTTAATAGCTAAAATAGTTAAAATAATTACAAATTTACCTGTAAAAGAAATCCTAACCTAAGTTACAATTAAACCTAACACTATACTATCAATAAATTAATTAAATAAACTACCTACAATTACCTACAATTAAACCTAACACTACACTATCAATAAATTAATTAAATACAATTCCTACAAATAAATACAATTAAATAAACTTGCTAAAGTACAAAAAATAAAAAAGAACTAAGTTACAAAAAATAAAAAAATATTTACAAACATAAGAACAATATTACAACAATTTTAAACTAATTACACCTACTCTAAGCCCCCTAATAAAATAACAAAGCCCCCCAAAATAAAAAAATGCCCTACCCTATTCTAAATAACTAAAGTTCAAAGCTCTTTTACCTTACCAGCCCTGAACAGGGTCCTTTGCGGGGCATGCCCCAAGAAGTTCAGCTCTTTTGCCTGTAAAAAAAAAATACAATACCCAAGCCCCCCAACATTACAACCCACCACCCACATACCCCTAATCTAACCCAAACCCCCCTTAAATAAACCTAACACTAAGCCCCTGAATATCTTCCTACCTTATCTTCACCATACCAGGTTCACTGATCCGTCCTGAAGAGCTCCTCCGATGTCCTGATCCAAGCCCAAGCGGGGGGCTGAAGAGGTCCATGATCCGGATGAAGTCTTCATCCAAGCGGGAGCTGAAGAGGTCCATGATCCGGATGAAGTCTTCTATCAACGGCATCTTCAATCTTCTTTCTTCCGGATCCATCTTGCAGACCTCCGACGCGGAACATCCTGCTGGCCCGACGGACTAACGACGAATGACGGTTCCTTTAAGGGACGTCATCCAAGATGGCGTCCCTCGAATTCCGATTGGCTGATAGGATTCTATCAGCCAATCGGAATTAAGGTAGGAAAATTCTGATTGGCTGATGGAATCAGCCAATCAGATTCAAGTTCAATCCGATTGGCTGATTCAATCAGCCAATCAGATTGAGCTCGCAATCTATTGGCTGTTCCGATCAGGTCTCCAAACTTTATGTCAGTTACGGGATGCGGCAGGATATACATTATTATTTCAAGAAATAACATCTCGGTTTGATATAGGGACATGTGAGTTTTACGCTTACCTGCAAGTTAGACACTTTCTCCAGGAGATGCTCACGAATTATGGGAATGACTGGTCCTTGGGTGTGCTGCAGTCTAGGATTTCAATGTATGCAGCAGGAATATATGCAATCTCCCCTCTATACTTACTATTAAATAAGAAAGCGTCAAAATTACAAGTAGACGAGATGGTTGTTAAATGGGCCACTGTATTTCCGGATATAGATGAGCAGACTATTATAGGGAGTTTTAAAATAACACAACAGACCTGGGTTCCAACAGCATGGAGGGAATCACAAATAAAAGTTGGGCTACAAAGATACCTTACACCTGATGTTCTAACTAAATGGTATAAAACAAAGGTTCTATGCCCTAGATGCTCAATTACAGGTGCTGATCTTTTTCACTGTCTATGGAGTTGCCCCAAGGTTTGTCAATACTGGAGTAAAATCATATTTTGGATGACGGTAGTTTTGAAAATGGATCATAAAATTTCCCCTATTGAGATCTTTTTTTTGGTAAAATACCGGGACATAGTTAAGAACTATAGCCTGATAAACACCATTATACTAACCGCACGTAATCTTATCTTTAAAGCATGGAAAGCATCTTCTACACCTACAATGGCACAATTTAAAAGGGCTCTGACTGACCAATTTATAACAGAACAGATTAATGTACCTTATCCACAAGAAAAACACTTAGTAGTACTCTTTAAGAAATGGGAGATATTTGTAAGATCTTTGCCCCTAATACATCAAAAAAAATTAATCAAACCAATTAGAAATTCAGAATTTATACAGACGAACATTCTGGCAGGCCATTTCCCTGGAGAATGGGCAACAGACACTGAGTGAGAGGTCGAGGAAGGATGGGGGCGAGGGGATGGAGGGGGGGGGGAGAGGAGGGGGAAGGGGAAGAAAAATTTTCTTTTTTTTTGTTTTCTTTTTTTTTTTTTTTGTTGCTGTTGTTGTCGTTGTCGTTGTTTTGTCTTGTCTTGTTTTGTCTTGTTTTGTTCTGTTGTGCTGTAGTTTGTTTTGTTTTGCTTATACAATGTGGGGGGGGGGTAAAAAGGGGGAAAGCAACTATGATGAAGAAAGTCTAGCTAGCTTACAAAGGTTTATTTGGTTACACCATACATTTTCAGTTTTGTTGAATAATTATTTTATCTAAGGTTGTAAGAAGGGTATTTAACTATGCACGGGCCCTTCCGGCCCCCCACTATGGTTTATCTTGACTGTATTTAATTATGTATGGACCGGTGTATAATTACTGTGCTATCTATTGCCTGTTTTTTTTTTTGGCAACCTTTAATGTTGTAGATTTCTCTGTCTTGGTTATAAATAAAGTTTGAAAAAAAAAAAAAAAAAGAAAATATTTATTAAAGATATTCATTTTATTAACCATTCAACAGTTTTGCATAAACAACACTGTTACAATATACTTTTTACCTCTGTGATTACCTTGTATCTAAGCCTTTGCAGACCGCCTCCTTATCTCAGTGCTTTTAACAGACTTACATTACAGCCAATCAGTGCTGACTAATATATAACTCCACCATGTGAGCCTAATGTTATCTATATGACACACATGAACTAGCACTGTCTAGCTGTGAAAAACTGTCAAAATGCACTGAGATAAGAGGTAGTCTTCAATAACTTAGAAATTAGCATATGCGCCTACCTAGGTTTACCTTCCAACAAAGAATATCAAAAGAACAAAGCAACTTTGATGATAAAAGTAAACTGGATAAGAGGAGGCCTTCAATGACTTAGAAACTAGCATACGGGCCTACCTAGGTTTACCTTTCAACAATGGATACCAAAAGGACAAAGCAAATTTGATGATAAAAGTAAACTGGAAAGTTGTTTAAAATTACATTCCCTATCTGAATCATGAAAGTTTAATTTTGAATAAACTGTCCCTTTAAATGTCTCATGCTGTGAGAGGGGTGGGGCTAGCCCATGTCAGTCTGTGTGAGTGGGTGGAGCTAGCTCTAGTCACTGAGTTTCTACTAATATCAGTTTTCTATGCAAGAAACTAATATGACAGCCCTAATATAGTGACACAGTGCAATACACTGTGTACAATGATGTTTGTCTGAGGTGAATTCAGCACTTCTGAGAGGAAATATTTACTTCAACATAACAGACTGAATATGTGCATTATACCTGTGTGTTAGTAACCTAATCAATAGAGACTGCACAGCTCCTCCTCTGGGAATCCCACTACTTTTCTCCCTGAGAGGAAGATGATAGTTTGTTCTATATAACAGTGTTCCAGTCATTATCTTATATAAAGTATATATAGTAAAATAAACTGCAGAACTCATTACTGTTCATTTCTATAAATAATTACATCTAGCAGTATGACAAGTAATACAATCTCACCAGTGACAAACAGCTGTAACACTACAACACAACTATAGATGTTAAAGAAACACTAAAGCCAAAATTAAATTGTCAGAGAAAATAATTCCTTTCAATTATTATGAGCACAATATGCTTTATATGCACACTTTCTGAGTCACCAGCTGAGCTCCTTCCAGGGTTTCCAACTGGACAGTCCAGTATTTTAGCAGGCTGTCCAGTAAACCTTGACAGACATACTGGACACTTAAAAGGGACATGAAACCCAAAAAAATTATTTCATGATTTAGGTAGAACATACAATTTTAAACAACTTTCCAGTTTACTTTTATTATCAAATTTGCTTACTTCTCTTGGTATCATTGAAGGAGCAACAATGCACTACTGGTTTCAACTAAGCACATGGGTGAGCCAATGACAATCAGTATATATATGCAGCCACCAATCAGCAGCTAGAATCTAGGTTCTTTGCTGCTCCTAAAATTACCTAGATAAACATTTCAGCAAAGGATAACAAGAGAAGGAAGCAAATTAAATAAAAGAAGTAAATTGGAAAGTTGTTTAAAATTATATGCTCTGTCTAAATCATGAAAGTCTAATTATGACTTTACTGTCCCTTTAAATGTCCAGTTTATAAAAAATAAATTCCTGAGTGTTAGCTTTATCTAAAAGGCCTCCTATGCCTAAAGGCATTACAATATGGAGCAGAAAGAAGTCAAGTGGGTCAAATTACTTCTGTTTACACATGTTACTGGTAGCCAAAGAGGTAAAATTATTCATTTGTATGTTATTGGTAGCCAAGGGGATAATTACTGCTCAGTTGCGAAAAACATACATCATGGGATCAACAGTGGGGCTAAGGTAGAACTTTTAGGGCGGAATTGTGTGACCCTACTTAATATTGTGCTCAGTCACCAACAGATTTCCATTATTTTTGTGGAGGAAAGATGGCAACCCTAGCTCCTACTGAGCATGTGCAAGAGTTCACAGTATATACATATATGCATTTTTCTGATTGGTTGATAACTGTCACATGATGCATGGGGAAGGAAAATTGAACTAACTTTGACATTTTTCAGAAGAAAAAACTCCTACTTATTATAAATTCAGTCTGTGCATTTGCATTGTCTTTTTATTATGCATTTAATGATTCTACAATTCTACTGTTCTTTAATGACAGGTGCTCCCGTTTACAAAACAGTGGAAAATATAGATGAGTAAATGCCCAATGAATTTTGAACATGATCTCACCTCATGAGAGTCTATGAATCAAGCAAAGTGTGTAGTTCTCCCCCCAGGCCTATTTATGGCTGGAACATAAATCCTTTCATTTGTTCTTTAAAACACCTTTAATTCATTTTTTGAATAATATTATTATTATTATGCAAGTTATGTAAGGTGTTAATAATGCTAAGGCCTAGTATCTATATAAACTGTTGGTAACATAACAATTTCCATAGACTTAAATGGGGATACACATTGTTACCACCAGTTCATACTATTTACAACATCAATGGAAACTAGGCCTAAATATTCTAATTTAATGTGACCACAATTCTTGGACTTAGTAATCTCAGTAGAGTTGCCACCCAGATGGTATTTTACCCGTATGGCTGGGATTTTTATGGTTCAGTGATATAAGAAAATACGTTTTTGCGCTAAAGTTTAGCTCACTGCCTATCCTAGGTACCCCTGCCACAAGAGCAATCAGAATAGATAAAAACACAAAGAACACACAGGAGGGCGCTCAAAGCGGAGTTAAATAACAATAAGTGATCAATAAATTATATCGATATATATGGGTGAAAATGATGAAGAATTAAATAATTAGGATTATTCAAATCTCGATAACCCGGTGCTAAATAGAGAAATGACTCAGAAAAAAGATCTACTGAATAAATAATATATAATATTTATTATAAAAATCAGACCAAATATCCTGAGAATATTCAAATATCCAGAAAATAAACGTATAAGAAGTGGGTGTTCAGTGCGGTATAGGAGTAGCTACAAATATATACAACACGTTCGATAGGTCAGAATGTTTAGATATACTTGAGTGTTACACATGATAAAATACACATCGCAATAAATCCAAAAAAGTTTGAATAGCAAATAAAATACTGAGCAAGCCTTATATAAAACCTGACTGTAAAATCAATAAATGGTCAACCTATTTTGATACAATGCAGGACGTCTCCCAGAAATACCACCTCATAGATGTTAAAAGCCCAGAGCAGGTAATGACAAACACATTCAATAGCGTGTGCGTAATGTCAGTTTGAGCATATGTTCACAATATTTTCAATCACAGCTAATAGCCATAAGTGATCTATAGTAATACTGCAAATCTGGAACAGGAGCAAAGTAATCACCCTCTCGTTCTTTGATAATAAGTTTGGATGTGTTGTGATAAGGAAAATGATACCTCTTACAATCCACTCTTCACAGAAACTTTGATCCGGTCCTGCTTACGCTGTAGGTATATTCACCACAAGAATCACAAGTCACATATGCTAGGAGTGCTTGGATCCGAAATCAGCTGTGGGACTTCTCTACTGATCTCTAGGTACCTGCACTTAGTGCATTTGCACGAAGGGCAATGGAAAATTGCCAAAGTCTCTTTTAGTACATGTGATCGTAGTAATCAGTCCGATAACGAGTTTGACCAAACTCTCACTTCAGAAATTATGGAATGCAGGAACAAATGTTTCAGATCTAACCTGCCAGTGCTTCAACGCGTTTCACCCGCAACTCAGGATTTCTCAAGATAGTTTGCCAGCTGTGATTGATTATCCTAATATACCTATACTTCTCTTCTCATTGGTTGATTCAAACAGGTAGTTGTAGATCATTTTTTTTCATGTTTGTTTTTAAGGTGGAATTTTTCCAATGTCTCTGAGATGGCATACATTCCTTTGTTTCATTGAAGTATTGTATTATGGTAGTATTAATTACTAATAGGTAATATAAACACTTCTTACAAAGGACCCATTTAATTCAATAGCTTCATTCTATCATAAGTCACAGTGAACTATTCAATTAGTTCAACAACTGAAAAATATATAAAAAAAAATATGCTAAAAAGTATGCTAACCCACAGCATTAGGCCTAATATGCCAGGCAAGCTCAGTATACAAAAATATAATTTAGGTTTATATAAGTTAATCGAACAAATAATCAGACAGAAATTGGTGAAGCTGATCACAACACACATACCCACACATATATACATATATATATATGATCAGAAGGACCAGTTTGGGTGGATATAGCAGATTTACATATTGAAAAAACAGATTATGAACCACATCTGGAGATATCAGATCAGAAAGGATAATCTCGTGGAGGTAGGTGTATCAACCTTACATAGAAGACTACATAAGTAAAATGATTTAGTGTTGCAATTCTACAAATTTGTCTATACAAATGTATGCTTATGAGCTTGGGCAGTATTTTTTTTCCAGGATATTCTAGAGGAAGACAAAGGTTTAGCCCAGTAGTGGGAAAATTGAAGCTTTTGGAGCTATATATAACCTCTAGAAGTTCCCGATGTTGTACCCATCCTCTGTTCTGTAACAGTAAAAATACTTCATTTTTACTAATAGATAATAAGTTTTTTTTTTATTACCCCACAAATCAACTGCATTCTCTCTTCACTTCCCTTTGATTGGCTAAAGGGACATGATACCAAAATTTTGAAGAGCTTGAAAGTGACACACCATATCTGTAAAACGCTGACTAGAAAATATCACCTGAACATCTCTAAGCAAAAAGAAAATATATTTTACCTCAAAATTTCCTCAGTAGCCACATCCCATTGTAAATTGTAAGCAGCCAATCAGGGTTTTAGTCGCAGGACTTACAAGGGAGCGTGCATCTAATATGTGCTGGTACAGTCATGTTATTCCCCTCCTCAATTTAGGGAAGTTTGCTATGAAATCACATGAGATTATAGTGAAAGCTAATGACATCACAGTAAAAGTGATTAACTAATGAAGCTGATTGGCTTGTTTTTTGTTTTTTCTTCCACATGCAGCTGACAACAGCTTAAGTATAACTGTTCACAACGCACTTACTGTTGTAAGCTAAAGAACTGTTGTAAGCTAAAGGGACACTGAACCCAAATTTTTTCTTTCATGATTCAGATAGAGCATGCAATTTTAAGCAACTTTCTAATTTACTCCTATTATCAATTTTTCTTCATTATATTGGTATCTTTATTTGAAAAGCAAGAATGTAAGTTTAGATGCCAGCCCATTTTTGGTGAACAAACTGGGTTGTCCTTGCTGATTGGACAGAACCAATAAAAAAGTGCTGTCCATGGTCTGAACCAAAAATTGGCTGGCTCCTTAGCTTAGATGCCTTCTTTTTCAAATAAAGATAGCAAGAGAATGAAGAAAAAATGATAATAGAATTAAATTAGAAAGTTGTTTAAAATTGCATGCTCTATCTGAATCATGAAAGAAAAACATTGGGTTTAGTGTCTCTTTAAGGTAAAATATATTTATTTTTTTATAGAGAGATGTTTTCCTGTGATGATTCATACAGAGCATAGATTTTCAAAAAATAAGAAATTACTTCTATTATCAAATAAACTTCTTTCTCATAGTATTCTCTGTTGAAGAGAATACCTAGGTATGTATAGTGCATGTGTCTGGAGAACTATATGGCAGTCATTTTGCAAGAATCTTTTTAAACACTAGATGGCAGCAGTGTATGCACAATGTGTAACAATTTAAAAAGCATTCCTGCAAAACTACTGCCATATAGTTCTCTTAATGTGTGCACACTCCTGAGCTTACCTATTTGCTTTTCAATAAAGGATACTAAGAGAACAAAGTAATTTGATAATACAAGTAAATTGGGAAGTTTATTTTTGAAAATCGTACACTCTATCTGAACCATGAAAGAAGAAAATGTGGGTTTCATACATGTCTGAGTTATACTTTTGCACATGCACACAATGGGGCATATTTATCAAGCTCCGTATGGAGCTTGATGCCCCGTGTTTCTGGCGAGCCTGCAGGCTCGCCAGAAACAGCAGTTATGAAGCAGCGGTCACAAAGACCGCTGCTCCATAACCTGTCCACCTGCTCTGAGCAGGCGGACAGACATCGCCGTAAATCAACCCGGAGTACGATCAGGTTGATTGACACTCCCCTGCTGTCCTAAAAGGACACTTCCAAAGAGACCATGAAAGGCAAAACCATAAGAACGGCGGTATCAAAGACCTAAATCCTCCAGGCCTCCAACCCACAATGGGGAGGAACACTCTAGTTCCCGAAAAATTCGGAAATGACTAAGCATGTCGCCGCGGATCTCAACGGAGTCCCGGCCCACTAGATTAAAAGGCGAATGAGGACTGAATCAAGCCCCCATGCACCTAAGCAACGACGGACCCGCAAGTCCTTTCAGGATGCTAGTTGAAGCTTGTAAAACAAGACAATCACACAATCATATTGTGATCACTAGGCACCCTCACCGGACCAACCGGACATAAAAAAGGTGCCACGTGTCTGAACTAGGCCTCAAAGACAGAAGGATTTTACCCAGTCAGAACCAGCCTGAAACCAAGGGCCCCAGCACTGTCAAGACCACATAGAGTCTCCCCCCGATGATGGAGGGATAAAGAACAGTCAGACAGACTTTTGTAAACAGAGCAAACAATATCGCGAGTATCAATTCCAGAGAGGAAAGTTCCCGAAGGAAACATCACATTACAACATGAGCCTTAAACCAAATAAAAATCATCCCGTAGGAGGTTATGGCCCAGGAAGAACAGACAGACCCGCAGGACCAGCCCAACAGGGGTCCGAGACTTCCAAGATCAGAACTGGAAAAGCATACTTCAATAACCAAGACTATAAGAAGATTACTTCATCCCCTTATATCTATGTATGCAAGCCAGTCAAAGAGTAAAACTGAGAATCCCCAGACCCATTAAGAGTGGGATCCTCCAGAAACGCCAAAAACGTGCCTTAGTAGGACACGAAGGCGCGCCAGCCTATAATGAAAGGCGCAACATACCTCCGCCAGGAAAAAAGGAAACACCGGCCCTGAAGGTTGACCCCCTGAAGTCGCTCACCTGGAAGGCTGAACTGGACCAGGCGATTCCACGCCTGACGAGCCCCGGTTAATGAAACACGGACAATATCATAAGCACACTCCCGGGAGGTGCAGATGCGCCAGCGGCAAAGATATGGCCATGCGGAACCGTGTCGTAACCTCCGGTGGGAACAGGCCACACTCCCTAGAAAGGATAAGTAGCGTTTGGGTTACCTGCATGCGTAGTAAGAGTTGGGCACTCTTACTACGCATGCTCTGTTCCCCGATCCCGAGGAACAGAGCACTCTAAAACGGCATTCGGAACATAACTAATGGGCATGTAATCACCCGGGCCAATTCATATTCTTCGCAAGAAGTAGAATCTGAATCCAAGAATCCTCCATAACTGAGACACTGCTGCCTCCAGAGAACCAGACACCAGCAGACCAGGATTTCTCCGTCGCCATGCCGTCAGGAAAACGGAAATGGGATTACATGGTAAACCGTGCAGTCCATGCAAAAGCGTGCCCGACCAAAAAGGCATGCGTCACTAGACATAGGCCGTTATGTTCCAAAATAGCCATGAGCCGAAGCAACACTACACAGTAGCAGATATAATCACATAACAAACATGATTATAAACCCCCCTGATCAATAATCCCCATCATGAGATATTAAACCTTGATTCCTAGATACAAAAAGGAGCCTCACTGAGACCCTATGTTAATGTTATCCCCGAAAGGTTGTAGCCCCTCTTGGATAAACAGTTGAAATTACAATACAAAAAGTAAAATAAAGCGATCTTACCGGAATCTACGCCGTGGAACAGGAACACGGCCCTTCAAGTGTGACAGATAGTAGCGTCGCCTCTCCCATGGACTTGAGAGAAAAAAGCAGGCAGGGAAACTTGTCAACGCTGAATGCTTATGGAGCTGTTAATATGAGTCGGGATGGTTTCGCAGAAAGACTCTCCCTGCATCTCCGGACTCTAACTTTTACCCATGCTCTCACTGAGAGGCTGACAGGACTACTTAAAACTCCAGTCCCATGCCAAACAATACTACCCTCCATAAGAGACTATCGAAAACTTCTGACACTTCTCTGCCAAACTCCTGGGACGAAAGGCAAAGAAAGACTGGGGGATGAGGGAAGTGGGATGAGTATTTAAGCCTTTGGCTGGGGTGTCTTTGCCTCCTCCTCGTAGCCCAAACGTAATGAATGCAGTTGTGGACTCTTTCCATTTTTTTTCTGATGATCTAAAACGGGACAAATATAAACAGTATTTAAAAAATAAGATCATTTCTTAAGGGATAAACCTCCTATTACGTCCTACGTTCTGGACTACCCTATAAGAAATACACAACAAAACTGCTTGGGGAAAAGACCGGTCACGGTCGCATTTATTAAATAACATATTTAATTTTGCCTAATGTTGTCCAACGTTAGCCATCTCTTTTCCAAATTATAACTGAACTTGTAGCAAGTTCTTTCCAGCTGGTGGCTGCATCTTCTCGCTAACCTAACCCCTACTGATTGCCGGTCAAGGCCCCTCCGATGTCTGCAGCGTGGCACAGGGTGCGCACGCTCATCGGCACAGAGAGAGAGATTTATTATGGAGAGCTCTTCGGCCTGCAGCTCTTTAAAGGGAGAGGAACCCCTAAGCCGGCACTTAGTGGGCGACACCTCTCCCTGTGTTCGGGCCGTTACTCTGCTCTCTCCATGCCCGCTCCCAGGGCCTTGCCCGACGGCCAGCTAGGGCATAACTCAACCAACCCAGTAAGGCGACCCCTCCAACCGAGTCGTACAACACGCCTGTGAGAGGTGGGTGACTATCTTACAACCCTGGGCTTATGGGGCTAGTTCAACTAAACCTACCCCCGCTGGGGATAATCTAAACATCGATACCTTCTTGCCGCCACATACCTTCATCCAGGGACGGGCGGACGGGGAAAATCCTCATTGAAGTCTGGAAGCAGGAAGAGGCCGGATACTCTGCAACAGGACCCTATAAAGGCAAGAGGTACACCCACCCCCTACTTGCAACATTGTAACATACACACTCTAGAACACTCCAGACTTCAAGTCAGCTATCCCTTAATTTTGCTACAGGCCCACTAGAGGGCCCTCCACTGCCATAAGGGATAAACCTCCTATTACGTCCTATGTTCTGGACTACCCTATAAGAAATACACAACACAACTGCTTGGGGAAAAGACCGGTCACGGTCGCATTTATTAAATAACATATTTAATTTTGTCTAATGTTGTCCAATGTTAGGCATCTCTTTTCCAAATTATAACTGAACTTGTAGCAAGTTCTTTCCAGCTGGTGGCGGCATCTTCTCGCTAACCTAACCCCTACTGATTGCCGGTCAAGGCCCTTCCGATGTCTGCAGCGTGGCACAGGGTTGCGCACGCTCATCGGCACAGAGAGAGAGATTTATTATGGAGAGCTCTTCGGCCTGCAGCTCTTTAAAGGGAGAGGAACCCCTAAGCCGGCACTTAGTGGGCGACACCTCTCCCTGTGTTCGGGCCGTCACTCTGCTCTCTCTGTGCCCGCTCCCAGGGCCTTGCCCGACCACCACAAGAGAAAAGAATTCCTTCCTCTTGCCGCCACCCTTAACCAACACAGCCCTTAAATTTACCTATGATATAAAAACTTTCAACAATAAAACTTTATATATTTTTTTTTTTTAAATAACTTGCCGTGCGACACAACAGTCAGATACCAACCATAGCATAGGCCTTAACTTAACAGCTTAACTAAACTTTTTTTTTTTTTTTGTTATACAACCGATGAGACAGCTTTCCGTAGGTCAGCCAAAAAGATGTTCAACCCGACATCCGTCAAGTGAACCCCATCCGGTCGGTAGAGGGCCTTCTTGTCGGCCGTAATAGCATCATGCCTAATGACAAAACCTTCCAAGACCGTGACCGCTCTTCCCACCTCCCTGTTTACTTTCTTATGGACATTATATGCTGCCCTCTGAGTGATAATGTGACGCCAATGCAGCCGTGCAACCACGTTTGACCAACCTATCCGTACGTCCTGGAGCCAAGCACACACCCATTTCAAGTCTGCAATCATAATCCTGATTAAATCCAACACAGGGATAGATCCTAAGTCGTTACCCCCCAAATGTACTACAATCACATGAGGCTTTCCCCACCTCCTGTGTGCATCTTGTAACAGGGAAGGTAGCTCATTCCAATTTAGCCCCCTGCGACCGAGCCAGCGAATGTTAGCCCTGGAAGAAGCCAATCCTAGCTGGTGCCCGTCTGGTAAATGAAGCGCCCTTATAGCCGCCCAGTGGATAAAGGAATGCCCAATAATCCACACACGCACTGGGGTAGTTATCTTACCTAGAAAAACATGGATAGGGACAAATGAAGTGCAGCCCTCCGGCTAAATAGGCCTCCCACCCTCTCCCCCCCCGGCAGGGAAGGTGATTGAGAAGCCCCCCCAGCCCGCGCCCCTGCCTGTGTCCTAGCTATTCAAGGGGCGAATGTAACCCCTATAACGCTCTGATTTCCACCTCCCCAGCTTCTTAATGTCTGCCCTTGAGGACCCGCTCGCCGCTGCGCTTGTCGCTGCCCCGATTCTGAATGAATGCGGGGCTTTCCTTGCCGGATCTAAACCTGTCGCCACCGCTACCTTGGCTAACACTTTCCAGAACTGGAAAGTTGAAAACGAGCTACCATCCTCATGAATGAGAAACTGACGCGCTCCTGATGACCGCACGCGGCAGTAATCCTCTACACTCAAAACCGGGCAGCATTCTGGGAATTCGTGCCGCGGTAAGGGCAACCAAGCCCCTTTCCCGTCCTAGTCCGTTTTGGATCTCGGGATAGGCAGGAGTAGGCCCTCATCTGAGGCCCTGACATGCTCCATCTTAATCCCCCCTACGTCTCCCTTTTTGGAGGTGGATACCACCTCACCTATTCTCAAGGCCCCAGCGAAAGCCAGCGCAAAAGTGTCCCTAAACAAACAAGCCTCATATGCCGAGACGCATACTGAACCCAGTTTACCCACCAACAGCTGTAGTCGAGCCGCGGTGATAGGTTCCCTCTTATCAGTGGTACGTGGGGCCATTCGGCCCCACCCTTTCAAGATCTGCCATACTAGAAAGGCATTACCAAAGTCGGGAAAACCCAATGCTTTATTGAAAAATGATAAAGCCGCTAGCCTACTCATAGCGACAGTCTGGACACACCCTCTTGTTTCAAGCACGCCAGCCATTCAAGAACGTGTACCTGAGACGCCTGTTGAAGTAAGAACCCTTTCTGATCTCTGAAGTGCTCCCATGCCCTCCCATGCGACAGGTACGTCGCCCACGTCTTAGGCGCCAGCGAAGCCCTGATCAGCGGGAGAATGGTCTCCCAACCCCTGCCAGCTGCCAAAGAAAGGGAGGGCACGTTAGACCCTCCACCGCCGCCCTTGGGGCCACCCTCCTGAACTGATCCCATTGAAATCTAGAGAGAGCATCAGCTATGACATTCCTAACCCCTGGCACATGCCGCGCTGTGAAACGAACGTTAAGTTGCAAACAGCATAACACCAAGTGTCTAAGGTATGTCACCACTACCGGTGAAGCAGCCGACAATCTGTTTATGGCGTACACCACGCTCATATTATCCGACCAAAAAATCACTGCACGATTGGACAGACGATCGCCCCAGAGCTCAACCGCCACTACTATAGGGAAGAGCTCTAGCAACGCCAAATTGCGCGTAAGGCCAGAAGAAATCCAATCTTCCGGCCACGCCTCCGCGCTCCAGTCCCCGTCCAAGTAGGCGCCATAACCCAGGCCTGCTGCTGCATCCGTGAACAGATGCAGGGCCTGATTGGAGATAGGCCCAGCCCTCCAAAGGCAAACCCCGTTAAAGTGAACTAAGAACTGCTCCCATACTTTTAAGTCTTCCTTCATCTCAGGCGTAACCTTACACCGTTGCCTTCGCGCAAGAGGGCCTTTCAATTGGCCCTCAAGTCTGCGATTGAAGACTCTCCCCATTGGGATGGCCCTTCCCGCAAAGTTAAGGAGACCTAACAGGGATTGCAGCTCCTTAATGGAGATGCAGGTAGCCCGACCAGCTGCTTGAACCGCCTCCAAGAGGCGGTCGACTTTGTCCCTTGGAAGCCTGCGAAGAGATGACACAGTGTCAATCTCTATGCCCAAAAACGTGAGGCAAGTGCATGGGCCCTGGGTTTTGTCGTCCGCGAGCGGCACCCCAAACTCCTCCATGACCTCTTGCATCACCCCCATTACCCTGGTACATTCGTCCATTCCAGAACCCCATACCAGCAAAAAATCATCCAGATAGTGGGCCACGGCCCCACCCCCAGATGCCCTCTGCACCACCCAGTGCAGGAAGGAACTGAACAGGGCGCACGATAGAGAGCACCCCATCGGCAGGCACCTATCAACAAAGAACTCGCCTTCAAACTTCATTCCCATCAGCCGAAAGGAAGAAGGATGAAGTGGGAGCAACCTGAACGCAGATTCTATGTCCAATTTTGCCATGAGCGCCCCTCTGCCCTTTGCCCGCACCACCCCCAGGGCGTCATCAAAGGACTGGTAATGCACACAGCTGAGGTCCTGGTCAATCGCGTCGTTCACCGAGGAACCCCTGGGATACGACAAGTGGTGAATTAACCTGAATTTACCCAGCTCCTTTTTTGGGACCACTCCCAACGGGGAGACAACCAAATCCGGGAGCGGCCGTTCCCGAAACGGCCCAACAACCCTCCCCAACGTCAGCTCCTTCGCCAACTTTTTTTTCACAATGTGAGGGAATTCGTAAGCTGACTTCAGGTTACGGTGGGACGTCGCGCCCATTACCTGTGAAGTAATAGGGATCCCTCAACCCTCCCTCAACCCTGACAACAGCAAAGCCGCCGCCTCCTGGTCAGGGTAAAGCGCCAACCATGGCGCCATCGCCTCCACTCAAAGCGGAGTTGGAGCTTTTGATCCCGAACCCCGAACCCCCCCTCTTTGGTTCTGGGGGGCTGTACCGGAGTCTCTTCTTTTTGCGCTCTCCGAGCCTGGGTGCGGGCCGCTGCAAAATTTACAGATGTGCTGAAAGGAGCAACAGGAACACTGTTTATCCTGGAACTTCCAGCATTCTCTTCCACGCTTTTTCTGCCGCGGAAACGAACGAGGAGTCCCAGACCTAGCCACCGCTGGCGGCGAAGTTGACCTTTCGCGCCCCAATTTCGACCACAGGTGCATATCCTGTGTCCTGAAGTGCAATATAGGGTTTCCCACCATTTTCTTGCGGAATGCAACATCGTAATCCCGCCAAGCGCCTTCTTTAAACCTCTTATGAATATCTTCGATAATGTCCTGATATTTAAAGAGATTATGCCCTTGAGTGGGCCACCTATCAATGTAACACGCCGCTAAACCCTGAAACCGGTATGCCACTCCTCATACGTCTCCTGACGCCGAACTTTCTTAGGGCCAGACCCCTCCGCCGCACTCTCCTTTGCTCTGCAAGCTTCAGGAGAAAGTTCGTAGATATTTACATATATACCTTCTTGTATTTTTTTAAAGACTTTGGCCTTCAGGTGGCCATATAACGAGTGGACAAGGCATGGGTAGGTATCTCCATGCACTGCCACCTTGCGCTGTGCCACCTGACCTGGCAACAACTCCGATGCCACTACCACCTGTGAAGGAGCAATACCTTCACCTACACCTTGCGCGCCCGCTTTCGCCTGCACCTGCGCTGCTACCAACTTCTTTATCATCCTAAACATCTGTTGCTGACCCTTCCCCACTAACCCCAGCCCTGCCTCACTATCAGAACCTGAGTCACTAGAGGAAGAACCCATGTGTGCAAGTGTGATGTCAGTGATGGTGCACTCACCAGACTGTGGTAGCTGCTGCGATGACCCATCTGCTGGAGGCTGCAGGATCGTGGGCGCTGATGTAGAAGGCTCCACAACGCCTTTATCCGCCGTGCTCTGGCTGCTGGTCCCAGCCTGCATTCTCTGATCGCCAGCTGATGAAATCTGTGAAGACAAAACAGACTGGGGAGTACTCTGGGCGGCGATGAGGGCCCCAGAAGGGGAACCGACTTCCCCTCCCCTTGTCCTATCCTGCACGCCTAACGCTGCCGCCACAGCTTTGCGAATCAGGTATTCCTGTACACCCAACGCCTGGCTCACACACTCTCTCATCTCTCGCTGCACACTCGCAGATAGTTGCACACCCTCACGATTCGCATTCGCTCTCCCCACTTGCCCTTGCGGCGGATTCGCAGCGAGGCCTAAGCCCCCAGACACACCAGCATCCATGCCATAATCTGCCCTTGGGCCTACACTCTGGCCCCTGCCAGCTCCCATCGAGTGATCCCTAACCTGACAAGGGCCCGGTATCTGGGAATCTCTTATCGACATATCACTGGCGTCATTTGCGCCTTCACCCCTCATACTGCTCCTGTCTGCTAGCCCTCGGCTATTATCATGCTGATTAAGCCCTGTTATGAGAGGATCCCCTGCTGCAGCTCTGCTGGCGTCATTTACGCCTTCACCCCTCGAACTACGCCTATCCGGTAAAAGCCCCTGCCTGTTTCCCTGCCGACTAGGCCCCGGAATCTGAGCATCCCTTGCTGCTGAGCTAATGGCGTCATTTGCGCCTCTACCCCTGGCTACTCCTCTCTCCAGCACAGCCTCCCCCCGGATACCTCCGGTCACATCCATCTTGGTACCTGCCTGGAACCCTAACCTCCCCCCTGCCTCCTGTGACCGTTGTCGCCCCCCAGAGTCTCCCCAACTTACTAGGGGTTCCTCCGGTAGGCGTCCGCGGCCTTGATGCAGGGCGTCTCCTCTGATGCGTCCGTCCACGCTCCTCCCCCACAGAAGATCCGTCGGAGGGGGAGGAGTCACGTCGCACGTCACGTGCGGGGGCGTGGCCACGCCCCGTACTCAAAGAAGACCCCAAGCCTGCCATAGAATGGTCGCCACCACCTCCGCCAGAACCCCCAGCAACATCCTGGCCCTGAGAAGCACCACCCGGCCCCATTGCAGCAGCCAGGGATTGTGCCAGGGCCAGGACAGAAGCCAGAACGGCCGGCGGAAGCGCCGGGACCTGTTGCAGCAAAGCTGCTCCTGTAATTGCCTGCTCTCCCACAACTCCCATGCCCTCCTGAGCCCTAGCGTGACACACCTGGGCAGTGCTCACCCCCCCACTCTCCGGTTCTGGTCCTGACCCACCACCTGCAGCCCTAGAGCTGGACCTGGCCCAAGCCCTGTTCCTAGGGGGAACATTTAACTCCCTTCTAGCTGTCTGCCACTCTAAGTTGGGGGTAGGGGGTACCACATTGTCCTGATCTGACGATTCCTTTTCTCCTCCAGGTCTCTTCCTTCTTGATGACTCCACCACAGCATCCCTGTACCTCCTGGGAGGCAAAGAATTACGCCTGGCACGCTTCATGACTACCAAAGGCCTCAACTGGACAAACTTAGCACAGAAGAAAATCCTTGTTGAAGTCTGGAAGCAGGAAGAGGCCGGATACTCTTCAACAGGACCCTATAAAGGCAAGAGGTACACCCGCCCCCCTACTTGCAACATTGTAACATACACACTCTAGAACACTCCAGACTTCAAGTCAGCTATCCCTTAATTTTGCTACAGGCCCACTAGAGGGCCCTTTACTGCCATTGTGTCTCTAATTTTCTTATGTGCTCTATCATTTTTGCAGAAGCTGGTGAACACTCCATGTATATTAATTCTAAAATTTTTATTAATTTCTAAAAGTTTTGTTCAGATCCAAAAAATGCTACATGGGCTTTTCTCATGTACAAAGATCTCATGAATATTGTTTGAAATATTCCAATTGTGTTGCAAAAAAACAGGGGCTTAAGCCCATCAATTAATACATATGTCCCTCCCTAAATTCCTGCCTTAGCTAAACATAGGCTTTTGTCTCAAGTGAGCTGCCCTAAAAAAAATTTCATGCAGTTATTTTTAAAATAAAATGCTTTTTTTATTTTAATAAACTACACTACACTGTATATTGGGGGAAATTGGGGCACTTTTGGAAAATTAATTTTCGGAGCTTGTGGTAGCAATAACTTGCCACTAGTTATGTGTTTGCGCTTACCTTACTGCGAATCTGCCTTTCCGAGAAAAGTCCCGGTATCCTGGCTGCCCATTTGGCACTGTAGTTCAGTGACGTGGCCACTTTAAAACTCACTCTCATGAAGAAGTTTGGACATAGCATGCATGGAGGTTCATTCTCTATAAAACCTGGTCACAAAGGTGCAATTTCGTTTAAAGGGACATTGTACCCAAAACATTTCTTTCATGATTCAGATAAAGCATGCAATTTTTAGCAACTTTCTAATTTACTCCTATTATCAATCAGCAAGAACAACCCAGGTTGTTCACCAAAAATGGGCCGGCATCTAAACTTACATTTTTGCATTTCAAATAAAGATACCAAGAGAATGAAGAAAGTTTGATAATAGGAGTAAATTAGAAAGTTGCTTAAAATGTCATGCTCTATCTGAATCATGAAAGAAAATATTTGGGTCTAGTGTCCCTTTAAGAGTCTTTTAGGAAGATAAAAATAACAACATGGCAGGTTCACGATTTACAGATTTGAATGCACAAAAATCTTCTGGAGGCAGTGAAACTGGGAAAATTTAAAAAAGTGCATTTCAATTTATTTTCTATGCTTAATTAAAGGGACATGAAACTCCAAAAAAATATTTGATGATTTAGATAGAACATGCATTTATAAACAAGATTCTAATAAACTTCTGTTATCAAATGTTTTTTGTTCTCTTGGTATCTTTTGTTGAAAAAAGTTCAGGAGTGTACACAAATCTGGAGCACTATATTGCAGCAGCTTTTCAAGAATGTTATCCATTTACCAGAGCACTAGATGGCAGCACTTTTTCCTGCCATGTAGTGTTCAAGACACCTCCCTAGGTATCTCTTCAACGAAGAACACCATGAGAATGAAGCGAATTTGAAAATAGAAGACTCTAACCCAGCTTGACACCCTCTACCATGTAAACCTACGAGCCCATCTGATTTGTAGATCACCTTCATGAGAGCTGATTTACAACCGTGAAACACTGGGCAGGGCCCTCTACTCATTTCTCTCCTATAAATGCTACGTTTGCATATTATACCTATGTTTGTAGCGCCGCACAATCTGTTGGCACAAAAACAGTTATTTTGACAAAATCAAGGTGAAGTAGCTATTTGTAAACAATTTCAAACTCTCAAGATGATAAAATTGATCACTAGGAAAACATTAAAGGAGAGAAAAAAATGACAATACACTGTCCCTTTAATTTTTGTCATCACCTTGGACTCTCTGAGCAGGAGCAGTGTTTGAATGCACTGAGCATATGTAAATATACTTTCTGCTTAGTGAAAACTATCAATGAAGCAAACTTTTACTAGAAACCATGTTTGCTTATAAAAGTGTATTGAGAATTTACTGTAAATGAAATCCTGTAAAATTAAAGGGATACAAAACCCATTTTTTTTCTTTCATGGTTTAGATAGAACATGCAATTTTAAGCAACTTTCTAATTTACTCCATTAGCAATTTTTCTTTGTTATCTTGGTATCTTTATTTGAAAAGCAAGAATATAAGACTTTGGAGCCGACACATTTTTTGGTTCAGCACCCTGGGTAGCGCTTGCTGATTGGTGGCTAAAAGTAGCCACCAATCAGCAAGCGCTACCCAGGTTCTGAACCAAAAATGGGTCAGCTCCTAAGCTTACCTTCAAATAAAGATGCCAAGAGATCAAAGTAAATTGATAATAGGAGAAGGTTGCTTAAAATTGCATGCTCTATCTGAATCATGAAAGTTTAATGTTGACTAGACTATTGCTTTAAACAACTTTCCAATTTACTTCTATTATTTCATTTGCTTCCTTCTCTTGTTATCCTTTGCTGAAAGGTTTATCTAGGTAAGCTCAAGAGCAGCAAAAAACCTAAGTTCTAGTTGCTGATTGGTGGTTGCATATATATATATACATATACACTGATTGTCATTGGCTCATGTGTTCAATTAGAAACCAGTAATACATTGCTGCTCCTTCAGCAAAGGATACCAAGAGAATGAAGCAAATTGGATAATAGAAGTAAACTGGAAAGTTTAAAATTGTATGTTCTACCTAAATCAAGAAAAAAAAATGGTTTTATGTCCCTTTAATTATTAAATTGGACTTACATCATTAACACACATTTTGTAAATGTTACTTATTCTTTTTTTATTTGTATATATGTTGTTATCTATTCACTTATATTAAACTAGACACCTGCATTCTGTGCACATCTGAACCCTGCAGCACACAGTGGTATTTATACTTTGTATCAAGATATGCCCAGGGAAGCTCCTATGGATATGCTGTATGCCAGGGATATATGGTGAAAGGTGGTTTCATCCGGCACTTGTATTATTTGTTTATCTGTATTGGGTACTATCTTCTGTCATACCCAGAGCAAATAATGCTAATCATAACAGGGACTAACACCCCACATGCCAGCTGAAATGATGCCAGCCTATACATACCTCACACACACACACTATCATAATGTGTATATCTGTATTAGGTACATTTATTTATACCCAGGGGCAAATAATGCTAATCATACCAGGGACTAACACCCCACATGCCAGCTGAAATGATGCCTACATACCTTACACTAGTATGTGTATATCTGTATTGGGTACATTTATTTATAATATACCCAGGGGCAAATAATGTGAATCATACCAGGGACTAACACCCCACATTCCAGCTGAAATGAAGCCTACATACCTTACACTATCATGTGTATATCTATATTGGGTACATTTATTTATAATATACCCAGGGGCAAATAATGCTAATCATACCTGGGACTAACACCCCACGTGCCAGCTGAAATGATGCCAGACTACATACCTTACACTATCATGTGTATATCTGTATTGGGTACATTTATTTATACCCAGGGGCAAATAATGTGAATCATACCAGGGAC